>NC_043711.1:57682203-57701778 GCF_006229205.1 Suricata suricatta
CCGCCCCCGGCGCTTCAGCACCACGCGCACCCCGCGCCGCCGCGCTCCTGTAGTCCCGTTGCCCGGCGGACGCGCCGGGACGGGCAGGGCGCGGAGCCGCAGCCGCCGCCTCCAAGCCGGGAGTTTTGCAAAGTGCAGGCTGCGACGCGAGGGTGGGCGGGAGCCCGAGCGGGAGGAGGCGGGAGGAGGCGCGGAGGGAGGTGCGAAGGGAGAAAGAGAGGGCGCCGCCTGCCGGCCCGCGCCCCGCGCACCCCGCGCCCCAGCGGGAACCACTATCTCTTCATCACCTGCCCTTTCCCAGCTGATCTGATATATACATTCAATTTAAAAAGACATTCGGCAAAATATATCTTCATATTGCCATCAGCAAACGATTTTTGGTGTGAGTAGAAAAATGGTTAATAAATTCAGAAGAACTTTAGAGTTTTGAAAACGTCGGTCCGCTAAACGACGGGTTTGTTTGGTTGCAGACCTATACAAGTTCCTAGACTGTCCCTTCTGTGTTCTAAAGGGCTCGTGGCCCTGAAGCCTCCAACATGTCAACGGGGATGAGCCACTGAGATTCAGGGATGGCCATTCCAATGGCACCTCAAGTTCTGGAAGCCCATGAGACCATAGGGCAAACACCCTCCCAGACATTGGCATTGAGATCTTGGGCAACTTGTTTGGCCTCCAACCTGCTGTTTCCTCAAAACTGTTTCTAGGTCTTTACTTTCTGTAATCTTTATTATTTTCATACTCCAAATTTCTTTCAGTCTACACATATTTTTCGATCTCTCTAGCTTGAGGAGTTAGGATATTTTCATTGCTGTTTTGCAGCAAATGCCTTTAAGGCTATACATTTACCTCTAAGTGAAGCTTTAGCTACATCTCATAAGTTACTAAAATGGTAATAATGTACTTTTTGATGTAATTTTTTTTATAAAGGTCGCATTGCACTGGCGTTGCTGACTCTTGATATGCCAAACCCATGTTTATTGATATCTCTCTGCCTCCAGGAGAGGATGGGACCTGCAAGGAGCTCCAAAGCCCTAAACCCTCTGTGGGTCCCTGCGCATGGCCTATTGAGAGGGAGAGAATAGAAGTGAAGCCAATTATTGGGCCCCTCAAATTCAATAACTATTACATCATGATACGTTTATACACACATCATGGTGAATGAAAACTCTCAACTTTAAACTTGGCTCTCAATATTAGGCCAGTCATAGTCCTCTAGAAATTAATATTCTCTTTTTAAAGTCCTGGACTTGAGTGGTCTAGAAATTAATATTATTTTTATAAATCTCATGATTATCCCCTAAAGAATGCAGTAATATGACACCCTACTTGTGTGTGTATGTGTACAAAGTGTTTATTACTTAAATTTATACATTCGCAATATACCAATATCTTTGCAATCCTATTTTACTATTTCTTCATTTTAGAAATATGCCAAGAGCTTCTCCAAAAGGGAGGTGCCCCCAGCGTCTCCTAACTTTATGGGGGGGGGCACCTGACCCCAGCATCGGGCATGGGGCCTCTGCCAGAGTTTGGCAGGGAAGGAAATTCCATTCTCAACCCTGGCGCATGTCAGTGAGGATGGCGCTGAGGAGCTGGAGCCATGGACCCCCATTCCAGCCCCAAGCCCCAGCTCCTTCCAGCCGTTTCATGTGGCAGCTGACCTCTCCTCCCGGTTTCCACATGGCCTCTCTGGTCTCTGAAACATGCCACCTCCACACCCAGCAGTGCCAAGCCCTTGTGGGTACTGGAGACCCTGGAGGGCCGAGACTCCAGCCCTGCCTCCCCTCCCCACCCCACCCCCGGGGCGCTGCCTCGCCAGTCCACCCTGCAACAGTGGGAGCCTCAGGGGACCTGCTTCTATACCCCAACTAGGCGGGACCATTTCCTTCTGGACCTGCCACCCCCAGGCCCCCTGAGACAAACAGACATGTCCACAGAACATGAGGAGGACACCCTTGGGGGGAGGCACGATGGCGAGATTTGCGATGCACATCTCTGCTCCTTCCAGCCCCTATCACTGCACTCCTGAGCCTCAGGTAACAGGAGAGGTGCCCCCGCAGGGAGTGAGCCCCCGCTGACTTGCCATCTGCCTTCGTCTTGCTCGTTTTCCTTGACCTCCATTCTTGGCACTCTGGGGCATCCCGGGTAGTGCCACAGCCCTGGCACTGGTGGTTACAAGACAGTCAGCCACAAGCAAGGAGGCCGTGTATACCAGTCCTCCCTGTTCATACCCAGAACAAGGGCTGCCCCCGCCCCAAAGGCCTCTTCCTCAAAGAGCATCACCTGGTCACTCATTTTGCAAATGTCACTGAGCAATGACTCGGGCCAGGCTCTGGGGACCCTATGCATGACAGACAAGGCCCTGCTCTCCTCGAGTACCCCTGGTAAGACAGACCTGAATGAGTACGCTGGGTGGGCTTGTGGTCTGGGCAGTCATGCAGGGCCCGCCATGCTGTCACTGTCTTGATGATCTTAATTTTTGGACAAGGGGCTGAGCATTTTAGTTTTTCACTGAGCCCCCGAATCACAAGGCCAGTCCTGGAGGAGTAAAGTGGGGTGCTGGGTGAGCAGGGGACAATCAGAAAACAGCAGTGTCTATAGGATTTGCTGAATCTCTGTGGTGTAAACGCTCCTACCACGGCCAATGCAACCAGACGGCAGTGAACATGGAACTAGGGGGCAGCATTCATGGCGGTGCAGACAACGTACAGGCACTGCAGCAGCTGCAACAAGTGCTCGGCCTGTTTGAGAGTCAGCTTAACCTCATAGTCGTAATAAGGCGTCAGCAGAAGAGTTTCGCCTTTGGGTCAAAGAGGGTGAGAGCTGAGAGCACAGATTCCCCCCATGGAAGTCTCTATGGACGCCTCCCCGCTGCTCCAAGCTAGAGAGTGTCCCCCCCACCGCCACATTCCTTCAGTGGTGCAGGGACTGAAACGCTCACGTACAAGGTCACGTAGGCTCAGCCTTGGAAGATGGTCCAGCAAGACCTGCCTTAGGACAAGCTCTGTTGTTGCATGCGAGGGTCTGCGTGGCTTGGGTTCCCACCACGAGACCCCAGTGTTGTGAGCAAACTGACCTCTCTTCTGGGCAAGATGCTTAGCCACCCGGGTGTCTCCTCTGATCTTCCCATGTGAGAACACGGACCCTGTCTGACACCATGCCTTTTACTTGTTAGGATTTGTGGGGTTTACATGCTGTTCCGTATTTAAGGTCTCTATGCTTGGTATATAGATCAATTCGAAACAGAAAAGCCAATAATTGGCTTTTCCAATATTGTAATTTACACATTTAAGGTCAAATGGTTGACATTGAACTGCACAGAAAGAGATGTAACCATGCATTCCAAAGAAAACACTGGTATCAAAAATTCGAAGGAGGACACAGGGAAGAAGCCCATTATGATTATTTATTCATTTTTACTATTATGATCCACATTCACCTTCTCAGTAATAACATCTGGGTTTTTAAATATTACTATTGGATGCAGCATAGTCATTTTTCTTCTTAAAAATCTTCCTCTGAGCGCCCTCTGATTCACTGGTGTGATTTCAGCTGGCTGCTTTCTCGGCCTCCTACATGGCTATTGTTGGAGATTTCTTGGCATTACGCTTCTGGATGGGGTCCATGGTTTCTTGGATCCTATGTATTCTCTTTCTCAGAATCATTTTTTTAAATTTTTTTATGCTTTTTCTTTATTTTTGAGAGACAGAGAGAGACAGCTGGAGCAGGGAAGGGTCAGAGAGAGAGGGAGATACAGAATCTGAAACAGGCTCCAGGCTCTGAGCTAGCTGTCAGCACATAGCCCGACGCGGGGCTCGAACCCATGAACCGTGAGATCTGACCTGAGCTGAAGCCAGATGCTTAACCGACTGAGCCACCCAGGGGCCCCTCAGAATCATTTTTTATTTTGCCAGGGGCATCCTCCCAGTGACAGCCTGTCAGAAGGTCTCTGAGTCTTTGGGGGTCTAAATGTATTTATTTTGCCCTCACACTTGACCGACAGGTTAGCTGGGTATAGAATTCAAGATTAAAAATCAATTTCCTCAAAACCTGGAAGGGTTTGCTCTGTTTTCCTCTACCACATAGCATTACTAATGTTCATCTGGTTATCGTTCCCTTTAATAAGAGATTCTCTTTGGGAGGCGGGGATGGTACTGACCCTGATCAGGACATATGGAACTATGATGAGGGAGATCTCTGATCATCACAATGACGGGACACTCTGGTCTTAACAGGCAGGGGCCTGGGACACAGAAGTCCTGCCCAAACCGAACTCTCTTACTCAAATTGCCAAAGAGAGAAACAAAGGCAGGGGGCGCATGCTACCTGCTTTCAAGACTTACAGTAAAGTAGGAGTCATCAGAACAAGTGGGACTGGCATCAAGACAGGCATCAAGATCAATAGGAGAGAGTCCAGAAGTAGATGTCCACACATACATGGACAGTTGCTTTTCAACAAAGATACTGATAAGGCAACTCAATGAGGGAAAGGTTAGTCTTTTAACAAATGTCACGAGAAAATAGGTGATTCACAAGCAAAAGACTGACCCATGCCTCTATGGAACATCTATGAAAATCAACTTGGAATAGAAAATAGACCTAAAAGTAAGAGTTAAAGACATATAACTTTGGTGGGGGTGGGGGAGGGGGAGGGCAAAATCTTAAAGGCCTTTATGTTGGCAAAGATTGCTTCTTAAGCATGAGCTTTTGAAGAAATGAAAATCAGTATATTGGACTTCATTGCAATAAAAAACTTCTTTTTTTGAGAGAGGGCACAAGTGAGTGAGGGCCAGAGAGGGAGAGAAGTGGAGCTTACCTGAAGTGGGGCTCAAGCTTTTCCCGTGTGGGACTCAGATTCATGAACCGTGAGATCGTGACCTGACCAAAGTAGGATGCTTAATGACTGAGTCACCCATGGGTCCCCAAAACTTGTTTTTCCATAGACACTGTTAAGAAGAGGAAAAAGCAAGCTATGTATTGGGAGAAAGTATTTTGCAACATGTGTATTCAACGAAAGACTTATGTATAGAATATGTGACAAACTCTTAAAATGAAATAATAATAACCAGTCAAATAACCCATTATAAAATAGGTCATAAGATTTAAACTGGCATTCTACCAAAGAAGACAAACAAGTGGCAAATAAGCCCATTAAAAGATGCTCCAGGAGTGCCTGGGTGGCTCAGTCATTTGAGCATCCCACTTCGGCTCAGGTCATGATCTCGCGGTTTAGAGTTCCAGCCCCGCACCAGGCTCTGTGCTGACATTTCAGAGCTTGGAGCCTGCTTTGAATTCTGTGTCTCCCTTGCTCTCTGCCCCTCCCCCACTCATGCTCTGTCTCTGTCTCTCTCTCAAATAAATAAACATTTTTAAAAAAGATGCTCAACACCATTAGTCATTAGAAAATGCAAATCAACACCACAACGACTTATAAATGACACCAAAACCATAAGCAAGCAAAGGAAAAGACCCAGTGGACATTACGGAAATTACAAACGTCTGTGCTTCAAAGGACACCAGTCAAGAAACTGGAACGACCACCTACAGAGCAGGGAAAAGGAGTTTTTGCTGATCGTATATTTGATGAGAGACTTGTATCTACAATACCTAAGGAGCTTTTATAGTTCAGTAACTAAAAAGGCCAATATCCCCGATGTAAAATGGGCAAAGGATCAGAACAGACATTTCTCCCTGAAATAGACTTTTCTCCCCAAGAAGATACAAGCAGCACGTGAAAAGGTGCTCAACCTCAGTAGCCATCAGGAAAATGCAAACCAAAACCCTTGAGATGTCTCTTCACTCCCTTAGTTGGCTGAAATTAGTAATACAAAAATAATAAGTGTTGGCAAGAATGCAGAGAAACTGAACAGTCAGCCACTGCTGGTGGGAATGCAATATGACCCCAGCAGCCAGGGCCCCTCGGCAGCATCATAAACTGGCCCCTCCTCGGCAGGAGCGGTCTCCCCACTTGTAGCTGTCACCTTCCATGTGCCATCACATGCCCTCTGTTGCTGTCGGTGTTCAATGCCACTGTGGCCATCCACCTGCCCGGGGAGGGCACTGTGCATGGGCTCCCCTCCGTCTTCCACTCCCAGTGAGCGTGAGGAGCCAGGGGACATGCTGAAGCACGCAGGGTCTGCTTGGTGAGTCGAGGCTCGCTGTAGAAGGCCACGGGCAGAGCGCATAGTGCTCCCGAGGTGGGAGGCAAGGTGAGCGGAGTCAGGGGAGAGCTGATGTCCCCAACGCCTGGACAACAACAGCCCTGGCCCCGGTCCCTTTCCCCTCACCCGGTGCCGGGGCCTGGCCAACAAGCAGGTGTGGATTCTTGGGTGTACCTTACCAATGATGAAGTTGAAACCCAAGGCAAGAGTCACTTGCCCAAGGCCACCCAGCAAGCTAGAGGCAGGAGGGTTTGACTTTGAACTCCAGGCTCTATATGCATTGTTTTGCCTGACCCTGCACCATTTCCAGTGGTTTATTATTTCACAAAACCTCACCATGAAGTGAAGGCTTCTTTCATACTCTATCATAGAGGGTGCAGAGAAAAGGGGTCAAGGGACAGCCACCAGTGCTCCCCGTGACTGGGCACCCACATTCCCTCCTATCTGCTCTACCATTCTGCATTTTCTCCTACTACACATATCTTCACATTTGTGCACAGGCTGTTCCTTCTTCCAGACACTTCTTTCCCTTTCCTGTACTCCCCAGACTGGCAAACTACTACCCATCCTACAAGGCCCAATCCAAGTGGCACCTCCCTCTGGAAGCCCTCTCGGACCTCTTCCCTAGCCCATCTGAAGGCTCCTTTTGGCTCGTCTTGATATTTAAAAACGCGCTGTGGGGAAACAGGCACTAACTCTTAGTCACTACTGGGGTAACAATTGGCACGAGCTCCTTGAAGGACAACTAGGGAATCAACCTGTCCTCCAGATGTCAAATGCATCCACCCTTTGACCCAAAGCTCCAGCATTAGAAGTGGATCCCTTGATAAACCCACTCACATGCTCAAAGGAATCACGGAGAGTCTGCTCTGAGGACCCTCTGCAGCCCTAGATGCCATCAGGTGGCTCCCTATGGATTGACAAGAGTGACCTCAGGATAGAGGAAGTGACAAAAGTCGGGCGCAGGAACAGTAGACATGGATGTTCTAACAGTGTATTGATGTGAAGGGATATGCAGATTGAGTGCTTCAATATGTATAGACTATTTCCAGAAGGATACACTCCAGAGAGTGCTGACAGTGGTGCCTCTGAATTTTTCTACCTCCTCAGGTATATGTTAACGTTTTACAGTGATGAGAGCCTATCAGCGGGAAGAAGACTGACCCTGTAGCCGTTCCTAAAGGTCAGATATCGTTTTCCATGTGCATGTGTATGGTCTTTTCAAAATACAGCCATAAGAATAACTGACTGGAGACACAAAGTCTCAGGGTATTACATTCTCTACGCACATCTGCCTCTCATTCCCACCACAGTCTGTGGGCTGGAGCCGTGTCTGATTAATCCCTGAACCTCACGCCAACATCCTGCCTCCAAGAAGGGCTCAGGAAATATGTGATGAATAAATGAATGAATGAACAAATGCGTGAACTCGTGAATGAATGAACGAGCGGATGAAGGAAGGAAGGAAGGAAGGAAGGAAGGAAGGAAGGAAGGAATAAGTGGCTGAGAAGCCGGCAGGGTTACGGGGTGGGGGCCGTCCCTGAGCTCCCAGATCAGACCTGGATCAGCACAGGGGTCCCTCGCAGAGCTCTGCCAGGCTCCCTGGCTCCCTGAACCTTCATTGGCAGGAATTAGGGGCCAGACGATCAGGGGGAAAGCTCCCTCCTCGCCCTGCACACCCTCATCCCTGCCCCTGGCATTCCTATCTTCACTCTCTACTTTGCCTGACCCTTTATTAAGTACAGACGAGTAGTAAACAGTACAGACAGACAAAAGTGGCAGAGCCACGGCTCAGAAATTTCACCTGGCCACCAACTTGCTGTTTAACCCAGGGCAACTCTCTTCTCTCAACTGTCTCTTTAAGCTTCACGTTCCTCACTGTAAACGGGGAGACTAAGCCCCCTTTCCAGGCTGCTCGGATGGTGAATTGGGATCACCTATGGAAACACTTAGAAAGCACCTGGTATGTGATAGATGCCATCACATTGTCCCCTTCTCCACACTCTGATTTGTCAGGGTCACCAAGATCAAGTTGGAATAGAGACACCATTAAACAACAAGCATGATTAGGAAACTAAGTATGTATGTTAAAAATATCAAAGTAGCCATTAGAAAAATAGAGAAGGTATGATTTTCAAAGCAGTAGAGGAAAAAAATGGAACAAAAGAAGTTTGATCGGTTTAAAAACACAACGATGAAATTATGATTAATTAAAAACATAAAGTACTGTGGCCAAATGACTCCAAACAGATCAACAATAAACACTAATGTTTTCAACTCCCTTATTAAAAGGCAGAGACTCTCAGGACTCTCACGATGCCTGCCACCTGTATTCACAAGAGGAAAGGCTGCACAAGACCTCCCTCCAGGCTGGAGTCCCCGCCTTGCACCCCTCCCAGCTCACCTCCCGTCCGCGGAGCTGGCCCCTTGCCCAGGGGTGGCTGGGGAGCACTGTGTGGTCAGTCCAGATGGGGCCGGCTGCTGGTTCCAGTCGCCTGTCAGTCATCATGTTTCCGCAAATCAGGAAGGATGCTCCTTGCTCAGCAGTCCTGCCTTCTGCAGACAAGTAAGTGGCTACAAAGTTGCTTTCAGGGTCCCTAGGAGCAGCTGCCCACAACAGGGTGGGATTCAAGCCCCTCCCAAGCCCTGACACCCCCAGGGCTATGCTCCTGGAGTGCGTGTGCAGACAGCACAGGATCAGGACTCAGGCCAGTTCTAAGTGCCCCAGGTCCACTGTCTGCTGGGCCTAAATGGAAGACTTGGATCTTCCCTTCAGAAAAAGGAATATTCAGAATTACGTTGTTAGCACTGACACTTGTCTGGGCCAACAATCCTTTATTACAAATAAAGAGGCCCAAGACTATACTTTCAGGGATCATTTCTATAGTTTGTTACTAGAGGAGTTTCTCTGAACGTGTAGAGTACCCGAAACCACGAGGAGGAGGTACAGTGTCCCTTCCTGAGCGTGAAGCCGACTTTGGGCGTTGTTTCGTGCAGCTGCCTTTTGTCATTGATGATCGTTCTTCTCCTCTTTTTAGGGGAGGAAGAGGGAAGGGCTGCCGTCTGAGTGGTTTCTCAAAAAACAAACAAACAAACAAACAAAAACAAATAAAGAGGCCCAGAGAGGGGGAGTGACTTGTCCAAGGACACAGCCCATCTTCCATGTAACCCCACATTTGGTCATTCAATGATGTCTTTGTGAATTTTGCCATCACCGGACACTCCTAAATGCATTCTTGATTTTTTTCTTTGAATTATGTTTTTTTTAATGTTTATATATTTTTGAGACACAGAGAAACAGAGCATGAGTAGGGGAGTGACAGAGAGAGAGAGGAGGACACAGAATCTAAAGCAGGTTCCAGGCTCTGAGCAGTCAGCACAGAGCCCGATGTGGGGCTGGAACTCAAGAACTGTGAGATCATGACCTGAGCTGATGTCGGGCCCCTCAACTGAATGAGCCACCCAGGTGCCCCAGAATTACCTTTTTTAATAAAAACTTTTAATTAAAAACTTTCTTACCAAACCATATTTGTCTACAGTAAAGCTTTGTAGCACTTGCTGTAATTAGAAGGTCATCCATCAAAGAAAATGATGATGGAAAACAACGTTAATATCTGGATAGAAACTGTTGTCACTCTGTACTGTGAGGCGAGGGTTGTTCTTTCTAGATTAGCAAGTGCTAGAGAGAGCTAATGACCATCAGCCCGTAGCTGAGCCCTTCGCCTTCATATAATCAGAAGGACTAAAGAAGAGAGACCTTTCTCTCCCTATTACCCTTGGCTGTTTGCTGCACTTTACTCCACGTCTCAAACGACCTTGGGGACTTGGTCTCAGGTGTACTAGGGCCCTGCAGGGCAAGTCCTAACCCCACCCCAAGTCTCTCCCTTTCATCTGTAAAATGGGCACTGGAATATCTACTGCTGAGAGATGGTGGAGGCCATACAATGAAATGAGGAGATAGGGGCACCTGGGTGGCTTAGTCTGTTGACAATCTGACTCTTGACTTCAGTTCAGGTCATGATCTCAACAGTTCGTGGGATCGAGCCCCATGTCAGGCTCCACGCTGACAGTGAGGAGCCTGATTGGGATTCTCTCTGACCCCCCCCAACTTGTGCTCTCACGCACTCTCTCACTCTCTCTCTCTCAAAATAAATAAACTTAGTAAAGAAAGAAAGAAATACATAAGTAAATAAATAAGGAAGGAAGGAAAGAAGGTGAATCGCTCAGCACAATGTCGCCCTATGAAGGACTTAGAGGTTCCATCACTGCAAAAAAATCCGAGGGAGGGCGGCATTGACAACTCCCCCCATGGGAGGCATGCACAATTCTTCCCTTTTACAGATGGGAAGCCTGGGCCCCTGAGACAAGGCCTTCTCCCCTCTGGAGCCAGGACTGTATATTCAGACAGGAGCCTCTCATGAGCCCATGAATATGTGTGAGAAGGGGTGTGGGGAAGGGAGGAAAGAAACACAGACAGACATGTCAGAATGAATCAATGTTTTATTAAATGTCCAGAGAACATAACATTCATCAACTAGTCAACTGCATTTCAACTCAGCTTTGATACAGTTATATATAAATTCTATTTAATGAGGCATGTGGGTGCCTCCGAATACACTGGACGTGACGTGGTGTGGCTGTGCCAAACAGGACCTAGCAGAAGTCTGAAAATAGGCCTGCTCACATAAAGGAAGAGGCTTGCCAAGGAGCCCTCTTGCATTCATTCATTCACCCATTCATTCGTTCAGCAACCACTAGTCTGAGTTCAGCGGGGCCCACATGACAGTCCCTGATTCTGCTGGGTGGTGGCTCAGAGTCACTGGCTCCCCCTGGTGCTCGTCTCTCAGTATCTTATTCTGAACTTGATTTCCCCTCTACCTCCCCCAGGGCAGGGCCCCTCCTGTGCACATGGGGAAACTGAGGCTCAGAGAGGGCTAGGCAGCCGTGAGGTTGCAGAAGATCACCCAGTGGTGGCAGAGCGGGAATCCGCACCCACGCCTCCCCACCATGCCTCTCCTAGAACCTAGCAGACCCGCGCCCCTGCCCCCACCAGGGACCCTCTCCTGGATCCTCATGACTGTGTACACGGTGGACCCCGTCCACCCTCCCCTCCTTCCAGAAGTCTGCAAGGAAGCCCATCAGGGATCCGAGGGCGCCGCCTGCATTTCTAATGAAGAGAACCGGTGGTTCTAATTTTAACCTCCCTGCCTTACTCCCTCCCACCGCACCCCTCCCTGTCACTTCCGTGAGGGATGTTTTCGCCTCCGAGGAGCATGTGCAGCCCGAACTCTCTCGTCTGGGACTTGGTATGAGTCATCTTCTGAAGGGCTCTGCGTAACGCGGGCGCCACCAATCCCTTGTTCTGGGGTCCCCGACGGATGCTTCCTCCACTGAGTGAAGAATGCCCACCCGAGCAGTACCTGGACCAGGCTGGGGGCTGGAGGCCATGGCCCCTGGAACCATGACCCCACGAATAAAACCCAGCCGCCTCCCCGGGCCTGCCGAGCCTTATTGTGCTGACTCATCTCCCCGACTCTCCATCCTGGCCCCCTCCAGCCTCAGATTGCCAGACGAAATACAGGGTGCCAGTTAAATTGGAATTTCAAATGAAGAGCACATGATCTTTTAGGGTAAGTGTGCCCTGGGCCACATTCTAGGACGTACTGGTACTGAAAATGCACTTGCTGCTTCCCTGAAATTCTCATTTCCTAAGGCTAACTGGGGGATCTCTATGCGCTACATCCGGCAGCCCTCCTCCCGCCACGCTGTCCCCTTCCTAATCCACAGCCACACCCACTAGCTTCCCGCCTCAGACCTTTGCACGTGCCATTCCTTTAGTCTGGAACACTCTTCCTGCCCCGTCTTTGCTGATTCCTCCACTGACACGTCACTGCTACAGAAATCGTAGTGCCTCATCCTGTCCTCTCCTCTGCAATCCGGCTTGATGCTCCTTGTGGCATTTAGCATGATCTCTGAGGCAATCTCGGGGTGCGTGGCATGGCCTTGGTCTCCAGCTGCTCTTTACAGGCCAGGGCTCTGCCCCATACCTGCCATTAATTAACCCATTTAACCTCAAATCAGCCCAAGTGGTGAAGGCACTACTTCTGCTTCCATTTCCCAGCGGACGCAACTGGGGCACAGAGAGATTCAGCAACTTGCTCATAGTCACACAGCTCATGAGAAGTGGAGTCCGAATTTAACAGACCCACAGAAGCCCTGCCCCCGTCACGCGATCTCAACACTCTCTGACCTCAGCCACACGCGTGTCTTCCGCCATCGTCCCCCTCCCAGCACACACAATTCCTTGTCTTGTCCCCGGCCGACGCAGCAACGGCTGCCCCCTCTTCTTGGGAACCCTTCTTTCTCTTGCTTACCGGAAACCCTTTTACTGTTCCATCGAGATGTCTGACAAGCGCCCCCTCTTCCAGGCAGCCCTCCCTGACCATCCCTTCCCCACACTAGGCTGGGGCCTCCTCCGAGCTTCCCCAGGAAGTCTCGCACTCTGGCCCCGGTCTAAGCCTGGGCCTCTCCATGCTGGACCGTGAGCTCTGGAAGGGCAGAGGCGGGTTGGAGGCCTCCCAGGGCCCCAGCACCCAGTACGGACGGGGCTGAGAGGGTAAAAGAAATTCAGGATGGTGAGCACTGCCCCTCCCATCAACAGGGAGCCTCAGCTGCTTTTGTCCCTTCTGGACTCAGCAGGGCTTTGGCTCCCACGTCCTCGGTCCCTGGCATGTGGAGCTGACGCCACTGGAACGGGACAGCCACTGGTGGGGGTGCAGCTGGTTCATGGAGAGGCTTCCAGAAGATATGTCCAGGTTGGGATAATGGCTCAACAGCTCTCAAGACCTGCCCAGAGGAAAGCCCATGGCCATAGTTAGAAAGCTATCCTAGGGAGGGGCTCCTGGGTGGCTCAGTGAGTTAAAGTCTTCGGCTCAGGTCCTGATCTCATGGTTTGTGACGTTGAGTCCCGTATCAGTTCTCTGCTGTCAGCGTGGAGCCCACTTTGGATCTTCTGTCTCCCTCTCTCTGCCCCTCCCCTGCTTGCATGCACTCCCTCTGAAAAATACATAAACATTAAAATGAAAAATTTTTTACAGAAAGTTGTTCTAGGAAAATAATCAGACGAGTGCACAGAGATGAACAAGGATGTTCATTTTGGGGAACAGAAACACACTGGAAACATTTATTGCAGTAAAACGTCGTAGGGGTACCTGGGGGCTCAGTCGGTGAGGCATCCGACTTCGGTTCAGGTCATGATCTCACAGCTGGTGGGTTCGAGCCCCGCGTCGGGATCTG
The DNA here is from genome assembly GCF_006229205.1 of Suricata suricatta. Lineage (NCBI taxonomy): Eukaryota > Metazoa > Chordata > Mammalia > Carnivora > Herpestidae > Suricata > Suricata suricatta. The sequence continues at coordinate 57,695,661 of NC_043711.1, forward strand.
TGCTGACAGCTCAGAGCCTGAAGTCTGCTTCAGATTCTGTGTCTCCTTCTCTCTCTGTCCCTGCCCCACTCATGCTCTGTCTTTCACTCTCTCAAAAATAAATAAACATTAAAAAAACATAAAAAATAATAAAATGCCCACTGGTTCAGTGCCTTGTGCTGCATCCATGCCAGGCAACTGGCTGTGCCTGCTTCTGCTGTTCCTCTTGTACCATGTTCATCCTCCTCTCTGTCAGCCACTATAGCCACGTTCCCCTCAGCTTGAGTCTTTGCTCACTCTGTTCCCCCTGCCTAGATCACTTTTCCCTCCCCTCCTTGCATGGGTCACCACCACTCACTCCTCAAATCCCAGCCCCATCTTCACTTCCTTGCAGGGAGCCCTCCCCGTCCAGATCAAGTCCCCCAGGAACACGGGCCTTCCAGGCACCCGGTACATCCACAAGGGTCCCTGGATTGGTGTGATACTCCATTTACCTTTTTCACCAACTGGACCGTAATCTCCACAAAGTTAAGAACTGATGTGTTTCATTCCCCCGTGCCAACCAGAGTCTAGCACAATGCCTGGCACACAGTGGGGGCTCAATATTATATGTTGAAAGGATTTTTGGATTAAGTTTGGGTTTTTTTGTTTGTTCTAGGTGTTTTTTTTTTGAGACAGAGACAGCACAAGCAGGGGAGGGTCAGAGAGAGAGGGAGACACAGAATCTGAAGCAGGCTCCAGGCTCTGAGCTAGTTGTCAAAACAGAGCCCAACGTGGGACTCGAACCCACGGACCATGAGATCATGACCTGAGCCGAAGCCAGACACTTAACTGGCTGAGCCCGCCCCCCCCCCCCACCCCCGGCGCCCCGGATGTTTGGATTAATGAATGACTAATGGCTACAGACCCACACTTACAGACACGGCTACATGCCCGTGATATATTCACATGTGTGAAGAGCATAGGTTACAAAATCTCTACCGCTTGCGGACATTTTTGTGGGTAAAACAATCTCTCGGTCTGCATATCTATAAAAGAAAAAAAAAGTGGAGTTAGCAATCAGCAGAGGGGCTGTGAGGGGATGTTTCTTTTCTTCTTGCTCATCTATACTTTCTGCTTCAATTAGCCTACATCACTGGTAATTAGTAAAGTGCCTCCGAGTCCCCGGGGGGTCTTGTGGAAGCACAGGTTCTGATCCAGCAGGTCTGGGGCGGGGCTCCCGGGGACTCCGTGCTGTCACTCCAAGGACTAGTCTCTGTCTCTCTCAGATGTCCGGATCAGGCAGGGAGAGTGAGGAGTATCCTTCAGACCCTCACAGTGGCCGATATTGGTGAGATGGGGCCGGGGTTTGGCGGAGAGCTGGCCTGCTGCTCCGTCCAGCCCAGCTCAGCTCTCCCTGCGAGGTCTGACCTCTCTGCTGCCGGGCACAGAGCAGCCGCTCGAGGACAGCAGATGAGGGCAGCCTGGGGCCTGGGCACTGGGGCCCCTCCTTCCCTGGGCCCTCAGCCCCGTGGACCTGGGAGCCCCTGATCAGAACTGAGGGGGACCCTGAGGCCTGGGCAGAGGAGGGGACTGGCCAGAATGGAGCAGAAGTAGAAGCCTGGGTGAAAGACAAAGAGGCACCGGCGAGGCAGTGTTTCCCCAGATACAGCCCATCCGCTCCCCTGGTTGACCAGTCAGCCTGCCAGCGCCCACTGAGGGGATTCAACCTGTACACACAGTGATCCCCAGGACACCCATGTTAGCCCAAACGTTTCAGGCCTCTGCTCAGGCACCATCCATGGCTCCCCACTGCCTGTGGGAAAGATTTTACAATTTTTTGTTGACTCATACAATTTTCACAAAACCCCATCCCCTCAACCTTTCTGGGTTACAATCTATCACTTCTCGTGTTTAAAGGTATACTTTTATTAATAGGAAATAGAACATATGAAACATTTCACAGGACAAAATGGGATGACAATCTACCATAATTAGAATACTTTGTGATATGACTTCAGAAAATACCACTATTTATAAATTGGAAGGTTTTACTCCCAAGCCCCACAACATGGATTCGGGAAATCTCTAGAAAACCCCAAGAAATGTCTCCACTCGCCTTTATGGCGGTGGAGCCAGTGGCTGAGGCCATCGCTCCGGTCACAGTCCCACTGCCAGTTCCTCAGGGGTGTCACCTACCTGGCCTGTCGCACTCGGATTCGTAACCCCGGACTGATTACCGATTTGCTCACAGGGCAGGCAGCAGAGGGGACAGCTGTGAAGAGACTCCCAGAGGGTATATGTTGTGGCCCCACCCAGCGAGAGATAGAAGAAGAAAGGAACGTTCACGTTTTTGAGCACCAAATATTTGCTCCCCCCACGCTGGGGGTTTTCTGCACAGGAGTTCATGAAGCCCACACAGCAAGGCGCTGGAGGAGGTCATAGTATAAGCCCCATTCTACAGACACAGAATCTGAGGCTCAGAGAGACAACGTGACTTACCCAAGGTCCAGGTCACCTCAGTGGTGAGAGGCAAAGGCAGGGGTGTCTGGGCCCTGTCCCCCAGGCTCCCCGGCTACTGCCGCCTCCGACCTGGTCCTGCTCCTTGCAGGAGGGCACTGACGGAGCGCTGCTGCCCTGGGGAGATTCTGCCTCAATGCAGGGAAGCAATGGGTCTTTCAGATTCCATTTCCCTGGCCCTTATAAATGGTGTTTATTTGCTTTCAGTCAATACTCCCCACATGAAAGTGGTCACCTGATGAGGCTGCTAATGAAATCCTCCACAGAATTCTATCTGCTAATTACATACAACGTAAAAGGTAACAAAATAACACATGATTGGCAAATCCATGGTTTTGGGCTTTGTTTTCATCCTTTTCTTCACTCTTTAACTGCAGTTGCTAACTCTATTTGATGTAAAAATTGTGGATCTAACCAGATACTTGAGAATTCATCGTAGGGTAAAATGCTCACAGCCATTTGTCAATACGTCGGCCTGCAGTGTCTCAGCTGTGGCAGCCGGCACGGTCAGGTGGGGGCCTAGAGTGTCAGGGGAAGGGGCTAGGACATGGCGTGCTACTCAGGTGTGACCTTGGGCTAGTCCCTTCCCAGGTGTGGGCTTCAGTTTTCCCATCGGTACGATGAGGGAATGTGACTGGATCAATGGGTTTCAGAATTTTATTTCAGAAGCCAAAGATCTCAGACGAAATGTCACTATATACACTATCAATGTGCACCTTGGAGAGAGAGCTATCACGGATCAGTAAAAACAAAACAAAATCACTAAACGCCACAACCATGGCAAATTTGCATCAATCATCTTGATTCTTCACCCCCCTCCATTCACACCCTATACCTTGTGGCTTTGTAGGACCTCCCCTCACAGGGAGAGTCTATTCCCCAAGCCCTGATCTGGACTCAGACACATGACTTGGTTGGTCCCATAGAATGGAGTGCAGATGAGAGCATGCCCATCCCAGACTAGCCCTCACGTAGCTCTATGGTGTTTCCATTTGCTCTCTTACATCAAGGGTGTCGCCAGGAGAAGGACATGTCTTACCTGGCCTGTGGGTCCTAGAAGGAGGATGAGAGACACGGCCACTCCCAGCTGAGCCCAGCCTGCATTAGGAGACCCTGGACTATTGAGAAATAATTAGTGTTCGCTGATTTAAATTACTGAGAAAATTGGGCATATGAATAGGTATTTTATAGTATCTCTCTTTTGGAGTGACATGCTTTAAAATAGTCAACATCTGGGTGGAGGACAGACAATTCACAGAGAAAACTATAAATGGCTGATATACAAAAAATTCACCTTCCGTAGCAATCCACCAATTTGAATTAGTCCTATAATATTCAATGTCACCCACCAAACCAGCAGAAATATACATGAATGTCCATGTGATGTGCTGACAAGAGTAGGGGAAACAATCTCTCCTATCCAGCTGGGAGGTGTGACAACCGTGTAGTGCTTGGGAAATCAATTTAGCAGCACTGAGGCAAACGGATAATGGGCACACCCTTTGCCGCAGCAGCTCCATGACCTGGTGTCCCCACCGGGAAACTCCAGCCCTGAGCCCGTGGAGCCCTGTACAGGAACATCAGTGGCAGCCTGTTCAGTTCAGCAGAACCTGGGGATCGGCCTGCTGTCCAGCATCAGGGGAAGGAAGGATCAAACTGAAATGCGGCCATGTGAGAGAACAATACAGGAGGGAAAAACACAAGAGGCAAATGAGACAACGTATGACCGACCACATTCATGCAAGCTTAGAAACATACATGCAAAACAGGACTCCTTTGTTTACCGATGCTGATTATCAACAATAAATGTCGGGGCGCCTGAGAGGCTCAGTTGGTTGAGCGTCCGACTTCGGCTCAGGTCACGATCTCACGGTTTGTGGGTTGGAGCCCCGCATCAGGCTCTGTGCTGAAGCCCGAAGCCTGGAGCCTGTGTCAGATTCTGGGCCTCCCTCTCTCTGCCCCTTCCCAGCTCACATTGTGTCTCTCTGTCTCTCAAAAATGAATAAACATTAAAAAACAACAACAACAAAAAATGTTGCTTTGGAAGGACAGGCTGCAAATTTATAAAGGGGGAGGATCAGAGGGGGAGAAGGTGGAGGTAATGGAAACTCAAGTCCTATCTGTAGCATTTTGTCTGTGTTTTTAAAAACTGCCACCATGACCACAGCCCAGGAGCCCATGCTCGCGGCGGCCCACACTACGTGGAAGACATAGGGGGCTGTCTTGTCATTGTTTGTATTTGTCTACATTCAGTTTGGTTCCTTGTGACCCACGACACGGCCTGAAGCAGAGCTGCTGGGAGGGGTGTGGGCGCCGGCCCTGCTCCCTGCACGCACAGCCTCCCCTCCGGATGATCCCCACAGCCCGGTGCACGTGGGCAGAGGCAAGGACTGGGTTGGCACAACGAACCCTGACAACAGCCTGAGTGGATTGACTCTGGGTCTGCCGCTTGCTCATTGGGGGATGCCCGAAGGGCGGCGTAACCTCGTGTGCCTCAGTTTCCCCATCTGTCAGTAGCTGAGGTGAGGACAAAGCAAACTAGAGATTGAAAAGGGCTTGGCATGTGCCTCGTGGTTGGGGGGTGAGTAAATGTCAGCAGCTTTGCTCGCCTGGATAGTCCCCCAGCCTCTTCCAGCGGTCACACTGGCCACAGGGAGCCATGGCTGGCGATAGGAGGAAGTGGTGGCTACCTGCCAACCTATCTTTGCTTGGCCCTGGACCAGGTGGCATGGAGGTGGCTGGGGGAAAGGCGAAAACAGGGCCCTGCCCAAGGGACCTTTGGGGTAAAATGAACTTAAGAATTTTAGCCACCACCAGCCTCTCTCAGCCTGGCTTCTCTCCCCACGGGCCGAAACCTCAGAGTGTTCCAGAAAACTACAGCCTGTGATGGAGGAAAACCCACAGGCCTTCCTGAGGCTCTTTCTTGTACTCATTCAACAAACCATCCCCAACACATCCTTCCCTGTGTGGACCTCACCCTGGGGACACATTGGAGGGTGAGCTGGGGTAGGCATAGTTTTTATTTGATAAAGGACCCATGTCAGTGGAGCATGGAACCCTTCAGAGTCACGTTTCCATCGATCCTTGCCAGCCCCGAACGTGTGGCTGATGGCGTCCCCTCCCAAGAAGGAGGAAATCAGAACTCAGGAGGAGAAGGCCCTGCACCCAACAGCCTTCCTGTGCCCTTCATCCTTGGAGGCTCTTGCCTGAGGGCCTGGTCTGGAACCCTTCCAGCCATTTGCCGGAGCCACCCCGAAAACCCTGTCCCAGCAGGAAGGGCTGAGGGGGCCCCACCCCAGGGCCCAGCTACGTCCTTCAGACTCTGTACAAGTGGCAGGAAGCTTGCCTTCAATGGTTCAGCAGAAGGGAGTCCGTATCATGCCCTGTATCAGTCACCTTCTGCTACGGTAATGCTGTCAAACAAACGGTCCCCAAAGTCAGAGGGTTTTCACAACTGTCATTTATTCCAAGTCAATGTTTTGCAGGTCAGTCGATCCAGGATGAGATTCATTTCAGGTCCCCTGTTAGGTGTCTTTCTTCCTCCATGGCCCAGCGACTACCTGGGCGTCCTTATTATTACGTCAATGGGAGAAGCACAAGAAGGCTGAATGGAAACTTCAGGTCCTGGGCTCTGAACAGA
>NC_043711.1:57701878-57702916 GCF_006229205.1 Suricata suricatta
GGTAAAGCAGATTATCCCTCATTTTTGCCACGTTTTGTCATTGTTGTTCACCTAGGTGGAGGAAAAATTTCATGTTTGAGCAAAGTCACAGGATTTAGGATCCTGTGAGTGGGTTTTGACATTTACCTCTCTGTTGTCTGTCTGACTAGTACACATTTAATGTGGCTGATCATGAATCCACGCCATTGTAACATAGGCCATTGCCATCCCTTTAACCCACAGTGAAAGGGAAAACTTACATTATTTCAACACAACGGAGGACTCTCCGTGGAAAGCAGACATCTGGAAGGCTCTGCCTGCCCCCACCCCCATTACAGGCTCACATCTCTGTCTAGACGTCTTTGAGGCTTTCCTGTTACCCAGCTCAGCATCTCTAACCTGTGAGGTTATGTAAAATCCTCCACACCCACAAGGGGTGCCCGGGAGCTGATCACCCCCATGTGATGCCCACCCATAGGCCAACCTGCAGCCTCCCTGGCACACCTATTGTCAGCCAGGCCCTGGATGAAAGGGCTCAGCAGATGCTATCATACTGGAGCCTCCCCACCACCAACTTTCTCCCATTTAGCAGATGATCCTCGAGGGCTGCAGTGAAACAGTGGGAATGAAGGCAAATTGAAAGTCGTAACCCGTTGATGGAATGAATGTCTCCTCACTCAGAGATGGAATGTAAGGGATTGTCATTGCCACCCACCCTCCATCGACAAGGAGTAATAGTAATGATGGCTGACTTGTTTTGTGTACACACTTACTACAGCTCTGGGAGGTACCACTGTTGTCCCTATTGTATAGGTGGGGACACAGAAGTGCAGAGAGGCAAGAGTGGTGGGGACGGTTGTGGTTAGGGCAAGGATGAGCCAAGCACATTCCCATGATGAGCTATCATCTAGACATTTTTAGGGGACTCTTTAAATTTCAACCCATTGTGTTCAGAAAATATACTTTATACGATCACCAGCCTTTTAAATGAATTGAGACTCGTTTTAAGGGCTAAGATAAGACCTGCCCTGGAGAATGTTCCGAGTACACTTGAGAGAA
>NC_043711.1:57703016-57704970 GCF_006229205.1 Suricata suricatta
GTCCAGTTCCTGAGCTGCACACGTTATGTCCCCAAAACACAGTCACAAGTTGGCTTCCTAAAGCCAAAAGGCCTGGGAAACCTAGTGTGTGTTCTGGCCGCTGGCCGCCCAGCCCCGAGTCAGGAAGAAGGAGGATGACGTGGGGGGACAGGGGCCTCCGCCAGAGGCGCCTTCGTGCAGCCTGCCACCTTGGGTGGCCAGCGGTCTGTCTAGGCATCTGCTAAGCTGTTGCACCTGTCTCGGGCCCTCGGGGTGAGCCCGCGTGATAGCTCCGCGACGGCAGGAGGACGGCAGGGCACGCGGGGCCCGTGGAGGGGGGACAGAGGACCACCTTTGAGGGAAGCAGGTAGGGGGTGAGGCGCTATGCGGCGGGAGCGGCTGCCGGCGAGCAGGGGGCCGCACAACAGGCCTGCCCCTCAAATCCCTGGAACTGGAAGGAAGCCCTGTCATTGGAGCCTGGGCACGTCCATGCGGGACGCACGCAATTCAGGCAGCGATCACGCCCCTCTTAAGAAATTAGATAGAGCTTTATTAAGTAGAAATGCGCCTGTTTACATCCAAGTCGTCACTGTGAGCTCAAGTGATAGGCAAGGCACGATTCTTCCCGTATGCAGCTTTTAGAAACATTAATGGTGCGGCCCGGCCCAAAGGGCCCACAGTGGACTCATGCTTGTGGCCCGGAGTCCTCATGGATGACTTCCCACGCACAGTGAGCCCGCGGGCCGGGCTCGGGGCTAAGCCTCCAGGTCTTCCTGCGAGTGGCCAAGTGCGAACAGGCCTCGTGCTGGAGGCCTCAGATGCTGGATAGGGGGCTGGAGAAGAAGGCAGGCGCCTTCCTGGGCGTGTTCTCATTCCCGGCCCCTTCCTGGAGGCCAGGCCCACCCTCCTCGCCATCCAGGGCTGGCTCTGTGGATTGCAGGCAGTGCATTGAAAGGCATCAGTGATGAGGCAGTGAAATCTAGGGTGGAGAGAGATGAAGTGAGTCCCACAGCAGGTGGGAGCAGCCATTCCCCTGGCCAGGCCCCCAGGCAGCCCTGGGCCCGTGGTGGGAGGTCACCCAGGAAGGGGAGACATTGGACGTGTGGATAGCTGTGGGATGAGAACAAGCAGCAGGTCTTAAAAACACATGTATGCATCCGTGGGTGTGTGGGGTGAGCAGGGAGAGGGCCTGTCCATCTGGGCAGGAGCAGCCCCTTGGGCAGAGAAAGCCACACAAACAGTCTCCAGGGTAAGTGGAAGGGTCTGGAGTGTTCGGGAGGTGATGCAAGCACTCTGCTGTGGTTCCTATGCACAGAGGGAGGGGTGCACAGGAAGGCGGGTTTAGGGGGTGAGTGCCTGTTGTAAGGACGGTTGAATAACATATGTGGAAGGCTATGATTCCAGGAATCTGGGGTGCGTGTGGGGTATGGTTACCGAGGAAAATAAATCTATCTACAAAACTATGCCCTCTTCCAAAAGTTTCAGACTCTTTGAAGCCTGGCCATGTCCTTCCCGGGTCAGTAGGCACCTTCAAGGATTCCTCGTATATGGGAGCGAACCCTCAAACAGAAAAGACATAAAGGCTGCCATGTGCAGCTGTGAAGCCTGGGTACTACACAAGGTCAAGGGATGCCACTCACAGAGAGAAGTGTCCCCTGGAGCTGTGTAGGATCACTGGGGCTTCAGGGTCGCCAGAGACAAGTGGACGTTAAGAGGAAAGGCCCCTGTGGTTGTCCTTTGTCTGGGAGTTCCATCATCAGGACTGTCCCAAATCCTCACCTCTGAGTCGGTCACTTTCCCCAGCTTACAGTCCTCGGCAGCAGCCCCAGCAGCTGAGATCCAGCCCCAACATGCACCCCTGCACAGACAGCTGCTGCTAACTGCTCTGATCCAGACTGGGATGCATGTTCCGGGAATGGACTGAAAAATGGCCCCAAAGCCCCTCGACGGCCGTCTTCATGATAACACTGGCAGC
>NC_043711.1:57705070-57706177 GCF_006229205.1 Suricata suricatta
GACTCAGAGGTGAGGATTCGGGACGGTCCTGATGATGGAACTCCCAGACGAAGGACAACAACAGGGGCCTTTCCTCTTAAAGTCCACTTGTCTCTGGCGACCCTGAGGCGCCGGTGATCCTACACAGCTCCAGGGGACACTTCTCTCTGTGAGTGGCATCCCTTGACCTTGTGCAGTACCCAGCCTTCACAGCTGCACATGGCAGCCTTTATGTCTTTTCTGTTTGAGGGTTCTCTCCTGTATACGAGGAATCCTTGAAGGTGCCTACTGACCCGGGAGGGACATGGCCAGGCTTCAAAGAGTCTAAAATTTTTGGAAGAGGGCATAGTTTTATAGAAAGATTTATTTTCCTGGGTAACCATACCCCACATGCACCCCAGATTCCTGGAATCATAGCCTTCCACATATGTTATTCAACCGTCCTTACAACAGGCACTCACCCCCTAAACCCGCCTTCCTGTGCACCCCTCCCTCTGTGCATAGGAACCACAGCAGAGTGCTTGCATCACCTCCCGAACACTCCAGACCCTTCCACTTACCCTGGAGACTGTTTGTGTGGCTTTCTCTGCCCAAGGGGCTGCTCCTGCCCAGATGGACAGGCCCCCTCCCTGCTCACCCCACACACCCACGGATGCGTACGTGTGTTTTTAAGACCTGCTGCTTTTCTCATCCCACAGCTATGGGCGGTCAGGGCCCATGCCCCAAGCCTTTCCACATGTCCAGTGTCTCCCCTTCCTGGGTGACCTCCCACCACGGGCCCAGGGCTGCCTGGGGGCCTGGCCAGGGGGATGGCTGAGCTCTCCCATCTGCTGTGGGACTCACTTCATCTCACTCCACCCTAGATTTCACTGCCTCATCACTGATGCCTTTCAAAGCACTGCCTGCAATCCACAGACCCAGCCCTCCCTTGAGCCTGTGGAGCCCTGCATACCCCTCCCACTAGTCTGCGCCCCAGGCCCTGATGTCCTGTGCCCCCACGGAGCGCCCTGCCTGAGGCACCCTGGGCCCCCACGGAGCGCCCCGCCTGGGGCCTGCTCTGCCCCCGTAAAGTGGACGTTGTGGCCGTGCCCGCTGGCTCACTCTTCATGCAGGGCCTTCCGTTGGCTC
>NC_043711.1:57706277-57708518 GCF_006229205.1 Suricata suricatta
AGCCAAAGCAAGTCACAGGACCATGGCCAACTTCCATGGGAAGGAAATATACTTAGCTTCTAGTGGGAGGTTCTGCAGTTACAAGCAAAAGGGTGTGCAGACAGAGGGCAGAGCCTGGAATGGTAATACACCTGTTTCCTGCCTGCAGCCCCTCGGGGTGGTGGCAGAGGGAATGTCAGGATGGCCACTTGGTGGAGCAAGGAAGTGCCGTGGCCTAGAAAGGTACAGTGATTTCTCTCCCACCCCAGAAGGTCAGCCTACACTCATGGCCCCCTGATCTCTAAGCTTCACGCATTCCCCACTAGCCTAGACCTTTGCCACCCATCCGGGATGCCCCAGGCCCTGGGCTTTCTTCTAGCCAGTCCATCAGACATTGAGATAAAACATTTCCAGAGAAGCAGGAAGATGCAGACACAGAGACTTAATTTTGCCCAAACTTAGGAATTCTGGAGGGAAAAAAACCCATACGCAATACTGTATTTTTAGCGCTAAATGGTGCTAAAAGCATTTTTGGCACCCTTTGGAGAGCGAAAGTTGCCTGGTTAGTTTGGGAGCGGAAAGCGGAATGCGCCTTGTGTCCCCTGGTTTTGTCAAGCGCTCACTTCTGGAGAGGTGGCCTTGCCTCTGGCGGCACGGGCACTCGCGGTCCTTGTGTGTGCTTTAAAAGGAAGGTCGCCTCTGGAGAGAAGAAAGCCCCGGCCTGTCCCCTGTAGCTGGCTCTCTCTCTGGAGCATCGAGATGGGCAAAGGGAAGAAGACGCCACATCACCGAGAAAAACAACTGGGCAGATACTGAGACCGTTCTATTTGGATCTGGAAGAAGTTGAGCGTGTTGATGCTCTGACCTCCCGTCAACTGTGAAGAATTGCCACACGCAGCTGTGACACTCCCCCCCCCCCCCCCGCTAGAATTCTTCCAGGAAAGAAGTGTTTAGTCCTTAGAAGGAGGCAGGGAGAAATGGTCTCTCTGCTTCTCTTCTTCGGGTGCTGCCGTGTCTGGATGTGTTGTGATGCCTGGATCTCGGCAACCATCTTGTGTCCCTGAGGGGGCCCTGCCTGGAGGCAATACTGCCATTATTGAGGGCTGCATGCCAGGCAGGCACTGTGCTGGACACAGGACATTGGTTGAATGCTTCTAGATCTTGTAGTGTGCCAGGTCCCCGGAAACACAGTAGATCAGGCCTCAGAGAGGTCCCAGCCAGGGAGGGATAATGGGGTCTGACAATGGTGACCCTGCACTGGGAATATGACAGAGGTCCAGGGAGCTGGGGGAGTGCCCACCCTGCTGCTCACCTGCTGCCTCTCCATCTCGCCATTCTGTAAACAAATGCTCTCCCTCCATCTGGGCTCCTTGAGGGCCCCGAGCCAAGCTTTCTGCACCAACAGTGACGGCGGCATATGTGGTCGCAGCCCCTCCCATCAGCCCATCTTGTCCTCCTAGGATCCCTGTGAGGAGAGTGTCCTCCCCATTTTCCGGTCAGGGAAACCAGGCCTGGGCCGGTGACTGCACTTTTAGCCTTTTAGCCTCCACATTAACTTCTCGGTGTGGGTGGGCCAGGACAAGGGTTCATGTGCTTCTAAGTTGTCACTTGTCCCCCAAGCACTTCTGTGCCCAGTCACTCCCGTCGCCCAGGGCCCCAAGGGCCAGATCTGCCACACAGAGCTGGGCCCTCCCGCTCCGCTTCTCCGTCCCCCAGAGACAGTCAGATCGCCATTCCCTCCGGGGAAGGAAGGCACCCCTACTCACCAAGCCGCTGCCCAAAGAGAAGGCCTCACACCTGGCATCTTGTTTGTCTTTACAATAACTCTGACAGCAGTGCTGGACCCACTGTGCAGGGGAGAAAACTGAAGGCCAGCGTGGGAAAGAGGGTAGAGTGGGAGTACCCAGGTGGGAGAGGGTAGAAGGGTGGAGGGCACCCCCAGGCACCCCCAGGCACCCAGGGCCTGGGGAGGCAGGGCCTGGTCAGCTGCTTCTCCCAGAGGGGAAGCCGCAGGGCCTGCTGGGGAAACTGCAGTTTGCTGATGTGAACCAAGGGGCTGTGTCCACCCCAAGGGATGAGCTGGGCTGTAGCAGAGTTTACGCAGGAGGGTGTGAGCGGTCAGATCTGTGAGCTGATGGAAGCCGTGGGGGGGTGGGACAGCGAGGCTGGGACCTCATCCCAGGGGAGGCTCCCTGGGCCAAGAAGAGGGTCATGGGGAGGGCACATTCATGAGAATGTGGAGACGGGCTGCACGAAGGCATG
>NC_043711.1:57708618-57709880 GCF_006229205.1 Suricata suricatta
TTACCTCTCAGGTTAGAGCCTCTGTCTCCCACGGTGACGGTCACTTTGGAGGCCTCCTGGAAGCTGGTCTGGCCTGGGTGGATGGGACGGGCCACGATCCTTTGAGGGACACCGATCACTATCTGGGGAGGGAGCCGAGGCGGCTGCTCTGAGTGTGGGCTCAGCTAGGGGCATTCCTGTGACCTCACCCTGTTGCCTGTGATTCGGGCACTGCCCGCTGCACAGGGGAGAAAACTGAGGCCCAATGTCTGTTTTAGCCATGGCCAGATGTGGCAGAGCTGGGGTGAGATCTCGGGCCAGTCAGACCCTGCATGCTGCCTTGCCCTCTGTCCGTCTAAACATGCTGCTTGTCCCACCAGCAGGTCTGAATGTGTGCAGTCTGGGGCGGGGGGGGGGGGCGGGCTGTGGGTTCCAGCTCCTGTGACAGCTGCAGATCACCCCTCTGTGCATCAGTTTGGTGAATTCATTGTTCAACAACGAGAGAAGGAGCCATTTTACGTTACTGTCATTTATTCCAGATGAAGCAACCTGACCAAAATGCATCTCACGTAGCCTAGGTATTGAAGGCCCCTGCGGACTCAAGTCTTCCCAGATTTGCCCCCTGCTCCACCCCTTTGCCCATCCCGCACTGGCTCTACCCAAAGACCACCATCGCGCACCTTTCTTGGCTCCCGCACAGCCTGATCGCATCGGCCTGAGAAGGTCCCCTCCAGCTGGAAGGCTGTCTACCCACCTCTGGGCAGGCACTCAGCACTTCCGGGCTCCCCCAGGTCTGATTTCTACCAGAATGTGGTCTCCTGAAGGGCAGGAATGGGGCCTCACTCCTCCACAAAGTCCATGTAGCTCCCAGGCCCGTGGCTGATGCAGGAGTGCAGGATGGCCCCGTCACCCCAGATTCACTTGTGGGCACTCACATCACAGCCCTGCTCTTCCCACCTTCTCCTGTAATCCTAACTCCTGCAATCTTCTCCCTGCATCCTCTGCCTCCTCCTCCACACCTGGTGGAGGGGGCCCGAGGCCTCACCCCACTCCCCTCTGGCTCTGGTACCTTTTGCATGTCCCTGTCCACTCTCAGGTCTTCGAGAACCCTTTCTGTGCCGGGGACTCCCACCCCATCCCCAGCTTTCTGCCTTGGAGCTCCACGAACACCTGCTGCCTCGTCACCAGCCTCATCTAGAGGAGCTGCAAACGCCTCAAACCAGTCACACCTCAATCCACTCATCGTCTTTCCTGAGACTCCAGCGGCCAACAGGTACTCATTC
>NC_043711.1:57709980-57711650 GCF_006229205.1 Suricata suricatta
GCCTGGGAAGAAAAGGGCCCCTGTCCCATAGCAGAGGAAGTGGGGAGCAGACCCCAGACTTGGGACTCCAGACCCTGAGTGCCAAGCAGGATGCTGGTGCTTCTACTTTGTAAAGGGAAGGGAGCCACTCAGGACAGAAAGATTAGGGCTGCACCACGTGTGCCCCGAAGCCCCACCTCCTTGTAGGTCCTCAGGTGCCCAGCGACCTGGTAGGAAACCGTCACAGATCCTGCCTCTCGGGCCACAACAGGCCTGTCCTGGGGTCCATGTGGAGGGTGCTGTCGGCTGAGGAGCTCCAGGTTCCAGACAGGCCTGGGAGAGAAAGCCCAGCTGTCACTCCTCTTTCCCCACCTGCCATGCCCACCCGGCCCCATCACCTGGTGACCCTGCCAGCCTCTGGGCAACCCCACCCCCGTGCTCCACATTGCTGCCAGGGAAGCCCCCGTGGCACGCTCAGGGCAGACCCCAACCCACTCGCCCCTGCTCCCTGGCTCGGGCCCACTTCCCCCGCCCCCAGCTGCGGCCACCTGGAGCGCACCTGCTCTCTGCCCTGCTGTGACCCTGCCCAGAGTGAGCCTCCGCCCTACTTTCACTCCAGTGCCTGCCTGCTTGAATCTCTGGGTCATTCCCTTGTCCCGGGCTGACCCGGGTGCCGGCCCTCCCCACAGCACCACCCCTGGACACCCCCCGCTGTTCTTCACTCCCTTTTTAGCAAACAAAGCAAGTGTCAGCTCAAGAGTTGGTGCTAGACAGCATTTCTTAGTTAAAAGCCAATCACGTTATGTAATAAATACAACAAAATCACTCAACAACCACATCCTATTTCTGGCAAATTATATTTGCTTTTCTTTAGGGGCAGCGTTGAACTTCTTTTTAAAATGAATTTAATTAGGTAAAAAACAGGGAGTCAGTTTGAGAAAATAAATAGGGTAGCGGAGGCTGTCGATGTACAGGCGGTACGGGAAGGGCTGAAACCCCGGAATCACTGAATGGCCTGATAGCTGTTCTGCCTTACGTTTCCTTCTAGATGTAGGCTATACGTGGCACGAGGTAACCACTAGCCCGAGATGGATTCAAACAAAACCACGTAGCTCCTCGGTTGCATTAGCCACATTTCTAGGGATGGGTGGTGAGTGCCCCCTGCGTTAGACAGCATCGATAGGGGATGCTTCCACAGTGCTAGAAACTTCTAGAGGACAGCATTATGGTAGCGCACAGGTTAGCGAGCTTTCTCCATAAAGGGCTGGGTGGCCCGTCTGTTGGACCGTGTGGGCCCAGAGGGCTCTGATGTCACCACTGGAACCCGGAAGCTGTAGAGTAACAATGACCTCTGACCACATGTAAATGAGTGTGGGCAGAGTTCCCAGACATGTGGGTTTGCAAAGATAGGAGGCAGGCTGGTTTTCTGTCTCCTGCTCCTGAACGTCACACAAGCCCTGCTTATCTTACCCCACAACAGGGCCCCCTCCCATCTCTGGGGCTGCCGCTAACTCAAAAACCTGCCCCACCACCAACCCCGACCCGGGCCAGTATCTCTCTCTCTCACCTTCCAGGCCCACCAGAACTGCGGCCAGACAGAGGACGTCACCCACCACAGCAGCTCCGGACAGCTCCAGGGAGGTGGCCTGTGGGACGGGCAACGAGACGAAGCCGGACAGGCCCAGGTGCTC
>NC_043711.1:57712284-57752638 GCF_006229205.1 Suricata suricatta
CCAGGAGTGAAGCAGCCACAGCACGAGCCCTGTGCACACTAAGTTTGGCTAGGCAGCCATATTACTTTGCTAGGGCTGCCATGACATAGTACCAAAGACTGGGTCGATTAGACAGACAACAGAAATGTATTTCCTCACCATTCTGGAGGCTGGAGGTCGGAGATCAAGGTGTTGGTAGGGTTGGTGTCTTTGGAAGTGCGTCTCCTTGGCTTGCGGATGGCCGCCTCCTCTGTACCTCCAAATACACACACATTCTGAGGTACTCCGGTGGGGGCTAGGGCTCCCACACATGCATTTGGGGAGGGCACTGTTCGGCCCATGACAGTGGCCTTGCCCTTCAGATTAGCTGTGCGTGAAGTCCTATAACCCCCACTCCCTCCAGCATTTGATGCTTTCTAAGTGTTGCCAAACTAATAGGCATAGGATGATATCTTACTGTTGTTTTAGTATGTATTTCTCTGCATTTCTAATAATTTTACACATCTTCCTATGCTAATTAGCTTTTTGGGTTTTCTCTTCTGCAAATTGTTCGTTGTTCTACTGAGGTTGCTGTCTTTCTTGCCGACTTACAGGGATTTCTTGTACATCTTTGGCTTCAGACATTCTACATACCTGCTCCCATTCCCATGAAATCTTTATTTGTATGTAATCAAACTCATCACTCATTTTGCCTCAAGGCTGTACCTTTAACATTTTTATTTAAGAGCACTTTTCAATCCTCAGTCACAAAGATACTTGCCTTCATGTTCTTCAGTGAACTTTCTAGGTTTAGCCCGCATATCTGATCCGGTGACATCTTAGAGCCAACTCCGTGAAACCAGGTGGCATGTCCCTGCCAGGCACACCCCTAGAGACCCCTTCCTCTCTTAGCCTCACCCCTCCACTGGCACTACTGGAGGATGCCTGAAGTTGTCATGCCGCACTTCTGCTCCCTGGCCCCATTAGCGGGTAGAGCCCAGAAAAAGGAAGGCAATTCAGTAGCCTGAACGGGCACCCAGCGCTCCCAATCCAGGAATGGCATCATTCATGGGCCAAGATCCCCTTTCACTCTTTGTGGTGCTGCCGACGGCATTCAGTACCTTGTCAACAAGAAGGTTGAGGCAGGTGGTGTCTAAAGGCTCTGTCAATTCCCAAATCCCATAACCCAGTAACTTAGAGTTTATTTTGGAAGTCTTTGCCCTGCCCTATAACTTTTGCACTCAGGATAGACGGTGGCAAGAAGCTCGGAGCATGCATTCCTCACTGTGCCTCGAATATGGGCAGGAGAGGTCAGTGCAGCTGTCTCCTTTTGGGGAAGTTCTTCAACTGCCACAGGGAGGACCTCTGTAAAAAGGTGCAGGTGCAGTCCCCTGGGCAGGGAGCCTGTGGACCGGCTGGCAGCTGCGCCCCCTGCTGGCCATTCTGTGGTGGGGCTGGTCCTGGGAGATGAAACAACGTGGCCCTCAGAGTACAGCCAGGTGCTCAGCGCCAAGAGCAGGGGAAGTGCTCACAGGCACACAGAGAAGCAGGGGCAAAGCCTGCACAACGCAGGCCTCCCAGCCCCAGGACTGCTCTGTGGCTGCTGTGTTGGCTTTTTCAAGGTCTTTCCTGGACCCACCACTGCACTGTCTACTGGTTAGTGCTAAGGGCTGAGACCTTGCACCTGGTCTAGACACTGGACAGGAGGACATGAATTCCACTTCTTTCAATGCCCGCCCCCCCCCCCACGATGCCAGGCCCACATCACACCCTCGAGGAAAACGGACCAATAACTCAAAACTTTTTACACAAATACATGCAACTTAAGAAGCACGTTAGATTTATTCTCCTCTCACTCCTGAAGCCACCTCATTTAATTTATATATATATATATATAGTATATAAATGGCTATACAATATTCTTTACATATATTAACACGAGCTTAGGCTTTACTACTGTGTGAGAGTTTGTTAAAACACACCCATCACTTAGTCAAAATAGATCTTTGTCATTACTTGAAAACACAACATGGACCGAAAGCATTCAAAACGAATATGTGAAGTATATGGTTTTGCCCCAGCTAAATCAGCCTCAATCTTAGATGCTCTTAGTAGAAAAGTCTATTCAATAAAACAGAATTCGGAGGGGGGGGGGTTGAAGTCGTATGAATAATTCGTTAAATAAACCTCTTCTTTTTTTTTTTTTTTTTACAGTTAGGCTATTCTTTTATTTATTTATTTTATTTTTTTAATGTTTTATTTATTTTTGATAGAGAGAGACAGAGCATGAGAGGGGGAGGGGCAGAGAGAGAAAGAGACACAGAACCAGAAGCAGGCTCCAGGCTGAGCTAGCTGTCAGCACAGAGCCTGATGCGGAGCTTGAAGCCACGAACCTGAGATCTGACCTGAGCCGAATTTGGAGGCTTACCCAACTGAGCCACCCAGGCGCCCCGAAAACTTCTGAAGTAACCCCAGAATCATAGAAGGATTTAAGAAGGTCACATGTAGCAAGCACAGGTTAAAGGAACAGCATGGGTTTGATCATTTTACCCTAAATAAAAGGCACTGTGAGCTGCGGCTCTGCCATCAGTACACACGGGCAGATGTTTCCATATCCGGCCATTCCCAGGTCTTACAGACAAGCCCTTTTCCACGGGTTCCCAGCCAGGACGTTTCCCCAGCAACAGAGGTCTGACATCACGGCTGCCAGATGGGAGGCTCAGAGCTCCCCTCATTTGGGTCAGGGATGGATCATGAGGTTTGGTTCAACCAGCAGACCCGGCCTTCCTAGATCCCGGAGGGCCCAATGCCAATGGTAGCAAGAGCCCTGTGACTGGAGGGCAGTAAGCACATTCAGGGAGCAGAAAGAGAGGTCATCTACCCTTTATAGATGGAAAGACTGAGGCCACTTACATTGCAGTATCCTAAAATGCCCGTTTTTGTAAAACCTGGAAGACATGGCTACCCTGTGCGGCCTGGAGCGTGAACCTCCTCTCATAAGGTGGAAGCCATTTGCCTCCTGCCCACGAACAAGGGACTCCCCCGGTATCCTCCTCTGCCAGGCTGACAGCATGCCAGCTGAGGGCCCAGGGACCCACGGGTATGACTTGCCCACGGTGGTGTGGGACGCAGCTGGAGAGTCAAGCTTCTCTTCCTCAACCACTGTTCACACCTCCAGAGCACGGGGGAGCCTCCCTGTACCTGGGCAGGATTCTGTGTAGGAACGTGAGCAACACTGGAGAAGGGGTGCAATCTGGCCCCCGTAAACCCTCCCACACCTGCCAGTCCTCGCCTGCTCTGCCCTGGGCACGCACAACTGCAGGCTCCTGAGGGCCACCTGCCCTGCATGTTGCAGTGAGTGGCCGATGCCTTCCAGGAAAAGCAAACAGCGGCCCTGGCCGAAGGTGCAGTGCGCGGCCCCAACACGCCAACGGGCAGCTGCTCGAGGGCCACCAGCTCTGCTCCTCACCTGTCTCCTGCTTCCTGAACCCCAAACAGCTGGCCCTCCTTGGGGGGGGTAGTCTTTGACTCTGAGCAGTGCAGACCACCACAGACCCCGAGCATGTGCTGCAGCCCCTGGGGGTGCAGAGAACAGGGCTGGGGCTCAGTGCCATTGGCTCTGCCCCCGAAGCTCCTGTACCCACCATGTCCACTGCAGTGAAAGTCAGCTTTCCCCACCCCTTCGGAGACTCCAGGCTCAGCCTCCATCTCCAGGGCTGAGTGTGGGACAGGCATGGAAAGAGGCAGAAGAGTCCTGGAGAATGGAGGCACTGAGGAAAAGAACAGGGAGCTCAAGGTGAAGTGACAGAAATGAGATTAAATGTTTTCATTTCAGCACTCTTAACACCTTTTCCCACTGCTTAAGGAACTTTAAAACATGAGGCCTTGCTTCACAACATCTGCAACAGAGTTCACAGACCACAGGGGTGCAAATGTGAGGAGCAAAACCAGGAGCATCCAGTCACATTGCTCCTGCCACCAGCAGTGGGGCCTCTGGTACTGAGAGGAAATACCAGCGCGAATACACCCCTGCGGGTCTCCTCCCAGGAAAAAGAAACTCAGGAATGGTCCTAACCACAGTAAGGCCGGCCTAGCGAGATGAAACCAGAGTCTTTGCGCTTCTCTGGCCTGCACACCTGGGGAAGGGAAAGCGCTGCGGGCCTTGGCCCCATGGCTGGGAAACCCTGGCCGAGAGCGCTGAGCCACGTTCCCATTGCAACACTGTAGATGGGAATAACGCACTTCGATGTTCCAAGACCTTGCGGTACTTGATCCCAGAAGGCACTTTTAAGGTTTGTTTTCAACATTACTTCATCTATTCCCGGATCCACCCCTGTGAGGTTGGTTGGGGATGGAGCACTCCACCGTGGGAAAACAAAGTGCGAGAGCAGCAGCGGGTCCGTGGGGGTAGTAAGGAGAGGTCCTTCGATGTGGAGCCGGCTTTCTGGCATCAAGGATGACACAGGGGGCCACAGAACTCCAAGCCTGAACCAGGTCGACCCTGAGCCGGATTTCCCTTGGACAAAATCCCCCAAACTCCATTCCTATCATTTGTCCTTTCCTCCAGTGAACAAGGCTTCCTTTAGCTGGGTTCCAGCCAAACAGTATTTCTGTGGTTACCATTTTGTACTGTTTATCTACTGTATCTTCCCCCCGCCCTTCTTTTTGCAAAACCCAATCTGAAACCCCATGTACATGTCAACTGATGAAAACCACATCAACCAAGTGTAGGCAATATCTCCACTAGTGCAGGAAGCATTCATCAGGAGGGCCTACTCTTCAGGATAGTTCTCTCCTGCCTGCTGAACAGGGAAAACAGACTCCACCCCCACGAGCATCTGGGGTACAGAGCTGCACAGCAGTAACACATGGGCTCAGCAAATAATAACTCACTTGTAGGCTGTTCTCACCAACTTTTAAAGCCTCTTTCTTTCTTTCTGGTGCTTCTAATGTACATCTCTCCCCTCCTTGGGTTTCCAGTCTACTTTACTATCTTTGCAAAATTATCTCCCAGAGAGCCTGAAGATTCACCTGCTGGGTATGCAGAAAATTATGAAGATGCAACACTGATGGCAAGAAAACTGTGCTGTAGACGTCTGAGGATGTTGCCGATATAACTTTCATATCCAGATATTTTGATTAAAGATAGAAAATCGTATTATAAGAAAATTACCATGGCCTCATTTCCACAACAGTTTCCAGTCATACAGACTTGTTTTTCTTAAATGATACCAAGACAGCTCAATAGCTCAATGCACTTCCGGGAACAACCAAGTACAACTGAGTTCCCTGAAACGATGTGCTTGCTCTCCCTGTGTACCCAACGACTCTCGTGAGCATTTTCAACTTTTATGAACTATCAAAGCAGGTTTAATTTATCAAGACCATGTATCCCACGCAACAGCCGTTGAGCTATTCAGATTACAGACATCTACCGAGAACAATCCAAAGGGGGGCCCCCGGGGGACTCAGTCAGTTAAGCATCCGACTCCGGCTTAGTCAGGATCTCACGGTTAGTGGGTTCGAGCCCCGTGTCGGGCTCTGTGCTGCCAGCACGGTGCCTGGAGTCTGCTTCAGATTCTGTGTCTCCCTCTCTCTGCCCCTCCCCCACTCGTGCTCCATCTCTCTCTGTCTCTCTCAAAAACAAATACATAATTTTTAAAAATTTGAAAATAAACAGTAATCAAAGCCCAGTTATTAATGTCGTAATGTTTGCCTCATTTCTTAAGGACAGATTTGAGTCAGATGGTATTACTATTAAAATTTTTTTTTACCTAGTCTTGTATTTAAACACACACACACACACACACACACACACACACACACACAGAGCTGCTCCTTCCGCAGAAGGCCGACTCTATGCTCAGACCGCCCTGGCAATAAGCAAGACCCTACCTCACATCAGGCAGCCACCCGCTCCCCACAGCACTCTCACCCCTCCCTTCTTGAAATCTGAGTCCAAGAATTGCTGGCTTCTGTTCAGCCACCGTCAAAGGCTCTGTGCCCAGGGACAAGCGGCTCTCTGTTTCTGGGTCCAGTTTTGTTCCCCTGTAAAATGAGAGGACTGGGCAGGATGGGGGGAGGGTCATTCCTGGCGTCCTTGGTGGAACAAAATCACGTCTAGAAACTTGTTGATGGTTCCAACAGAAGAACAAAATAAGGCCATGGGTTCAATCCACTCAAAATATCAATGTTTCACCCGCATGGAAAATACGGGCTACAAAAGGAACCAAAAAAATGGTTCACAGACCTAGTTAAGAAAATTTTTCTTTATGAGGGGCGCTTGGGTGGCTCAGTCAGTTAACCGTCCAATTTTGGCTCAAGTCACGATCTCATGGTTTGTGGGTTTGAGCCCCACATCAAGCTCTGTGCTGCCAGCACGGTGCCTGGAGTCTGCTTCAGATTCTGTGTACCCTTCTCTCTCTGCCCCTCCCCTCCTTGCGCTCTGTCTCTCTAAAAAATAAATATTAAAAAATTTTTTTAACAAAAAACATTTTTTACTTCCTCAGTGAACAAATCACCCATGAAGCCTCACTCTTCATTCAAAGTAAATAATACCTTTATGTAAAGTAGAACAATTCAAGCTCAACTGATTTTACTAGTTTTGTCCTTTACAAACATTCCCTATTCTCAGCTGGTTAAAAGAATAGGTTAAAAGAATACCGATGCTGACATCTCACCAATAATTTGGATCATGTCTACTAAATGTGCCCTTGAACAGTGTCACCCCTAGTATATGGGGAGGCCATGGGAAATCATTTTTATCTGTTGGAATAAATAATCTGATTTTTAAAAATCCACGGGCTCTTAGGAGCTATAGTGATTTATCAATGAAACTTCAAAATATTGGGTAGACAATGTTCATAGCAGCACTATCAACAACAGCCAAATCATAGAAAGAGCCTCAATGTCCATCAACTGACAAATGGATCAAAAAGATGTAGTTTATGTATGCAATGGAGTGCATACATGGCAATGAGAAAGAATGAAATCTGGCCATTTGTAGCAACATGGATGGAACTTGAGGGTATTATGCTAAGTGAAATAAGTCAGGCAGAGAAAGACAGATACCATTATGTTTTCACTCATATGTGGAACAGGAGAAACTTAACAGAGGGCCATAGGGGAGAGGAAGGGGGAAAAATAGTTCAGGAGAGGGAGGGAGGGAGGCAAACCATAAGAGACTCTTAAATACTGAGAGCGAACTGAGGGTTGATGAGAGATGGGGGAGAGGGGAAAATGAGTGATGGGCATGGAGGAGGACACTTGTTGGGATGAGCACTGGGTGTTATATGGAAACCAACTTGATAAACTATAATAAAATAAAATAAGATAAAATAAATAAAATATTGGGTAGAAACACTTATTACTTATTTATTGTCTAATCATACCCATGAATATTCTTTATTTATTTAAACACCATCTCTGTGTGCTTATCATATGCCTTCATTATCATATGCTATTCCTGGCTAATTTTGTAACTCTCACCCAATAAAAAGGTAACAATGTCGTTGTTACTCAGGATGCCATGGCTCTTAGGACATGTTGGCCTTAAACAACATACATCTGTTGAGTTCCTTAATACCATTTATTTAATGTTGGCTACATCATTACTAATGACACTGTATCTTTCATTATAATGTCTATGAACACTAATTTCCATTGTCTCTGTCAAAGTCTGTGAGATTTTTGTTTGAAAATCTCAAGCCTTAACTAAATATACAAGAATGTAGGACTGAGAACTTGCTTTCTGGTCATGTTAAATTTACTGTTAGGATTTCATAGCATAAAAGTAGAACACATCTTCTAACTGTCCACTCTTAAACTCTTCACACCATTATAGAACGTGACCTCTTTCAACGTGGACAGCAAGCTTGCCTCTCACACCACTACCAGGAGGAGGACGTGGGTCTACTCACCCACGGGAGGAGTATGGGACAAGAGGATAGAAACTGACAGGCTAATTCTAAAATACATGCAGAAGTGCAAGAAACCTAGGATAGCCAAAACAATCTTGAAAAAGAAAAACAGAATGAAGAACTCTTAACTTACCAATTCCAAAATGTACTACAAAATGAGCATAAAGATACACATATAGATGCACATACAGACTGGAATACAAAACCTAGAAATAAACCTCAAAATAAACATACACATCTACAGTAACCTGATTTCTGACAAGTGTGCCATGATATTTAAATGGGTGAAGAATAGTCTTTTAAACACACGCTGATGGGGCAAATGTATATACACAAGCAAAAGAATAAATTTGGACCTACCTAACGCCACCTGAAAAATCAACTCAAAATGGACCAGACATCTACATTCAAGAGCTAACCAGGGGTACGTGGGTGGCTCAGTCAGTTGCGCATCTGACTCTGGATTTTGGCTCAGGTCATTCTCTCGTGGTTGTTGGATCAAGCCACACAGGGCCCTTCATGCTGAGTGAGCATGGAGTCTGCTTGGGATTCTCACCTTCTCCCTCTCTTTGCCCTCTCTCCTAAATAAGTAAACTTAAAAAAAAAAAAAGAGCTAAATTTCAAAACCCTTAGAAGAAAACATAGATTAAATATTTATGACCTTATATTACACAATGATTTCTTACATACAACACAAAAAACCCCACAAAACAACCAAAGAAAAATAGATACACTGTTCAAAAATAATGTCTATGCAACAAAATACAGTACCAAAAAGTAGAAAGACAACTCACATATAGGAGGAAATATTGCCAAATCATATGTCTGATAAAGCTTATTTACATATACAATATATTCAGAACTCATATAAATAAGCCAAGTGAAAAGTGGGTGAAAGATCTGAATAGACCTATCTCCTAGGAAGACGTACGAGTAGTCAATAAGAGACAATAAGCTAAACGTCATTAGCTGTTAGAGGGGTACACATGGAAACCAAAATGAGATACCACTTCACACCCACTAGGAGGGCTGTTTATGATAGGAAAAAAAACCAAAAAGAAAAAAATCAACAACTCGGAAAGTGGGGGAATAGCTGCTTTGTCAAGGATATGGAGAAACCAAAACATTCACAAATTGCTAGTGGGAAGGTAACATGGTGCAGCCACTCCAGAAAGCAGTCTGATGGCTCCAAAAATGTTAGACATAGGTAACCATATGAATCAGCAATTCCATTTCTACAGAACATAAAACAGATGTTCACAGAAAAACTGGTACCTGAATTATAAAGAAGCAGTATTCTTAACCAAAAAGTAGAAAAATTCCACATGAAGATCAACTGATAAATAGAATTTAAAATTTAAGAAGTGGTCTATCTCTACATGGGGTATTATTCAGTCACAAAGAGAATGAAGCACTAACTTGCTACAACATGGATGAACACTGAAAGCATGCTTAATGAAAGAATCCAAACGCAAAAGACCACATACTTTATAATTCCACTTACGTGAAAAGTTTAGAATGGACAAATCCATGGAGACTGAATGTAGATTAGAGAGTTCTGCAAATAAGGAAAGGGAAGAATGGGGATTGACTACTAATGAGTAGAGGGTTTATTTCTGAGCGGACAGAAATGTTCTACGATTAGAAAGTGGTGATAGTTGCACAACCTTCCCTGTTAAATAGAACTGTACACTTGTGAATGGAGTTTTGTTGTTCTAGTTATATTTCAATATTTTAAATGGCAGGTATGATGAAAATGCCTCATCATGCAAAATGTCACTAAAGATAAATTGTAACATACAACCAAATAGAAATCCTATAGCTGAAGGGCTCCTGAGTGGCTCAGTTGGTTAAGCATCTGACTCTTGATTTCAGCTATCTCACAGTTGTGAGACTGATTTTCTCTCTCTTTCTGTCTCTCCCCTACTCATGCATGCTCTTGCTCTCAAAATAATAAATAAACACTACAAGGAAGGAAGGAATCCTATAGCTGAAAAACACATTAACTAAAATAGAAAAATTCACCAGAAGGGCTTAACAGTAGAAATACACTGGAAAAAGAACTTGAATAATATAGATTATACAATATAAAGAACAGATGAGAAATGAAAATAAACAAAGTCTATTTAAAAAATATGGGACACTTTGAGGTCTCCCATCAGCAAACATGTAATGGGAGTACAAAGTAAAGAGACGAAGGAACAAAAAATATATAATTATATTTAATATAAAATATAAACCTACATATGTAGAAAGCTCCAGAAACACCACAGGATAAATACGAAGGGATACATATCCAGATACACCATACTAAAAATGATGAAAGAGAAAGAAGAAAATCTGAAAAGCAACAAAAGAATCATTATCATCTCAAGTTAACTCTCATATGATTAGTAGCTGACTTTTTGTTTGTTTATTTAATGTTTATTTATTTTTGAAAGAGAGAGAGACAGAGACAGAGTGTAAGCAGGAGAGGGGCAGAGAGACAGAGGGAGACAAAGAATCCGAAGCAGGCTCCAAGCTCTGAGCTGTCAGCACAGAGCCCGATGCAGGGCTTGAACTCACAAACTGTGAGATCATGGCCTGAGTCAGTCGGACACTTAACTGACTGAACCACCCAGGCGCCCCAATAGCTGACTTTTCATCAGAAACAAAGAAAACCAGAAGGAATAATGATAACAAACTAAAAGTGCTAAATTAAAAAAAACTGTCAACCTAAATTCTCATATATTGTCATCTATCATAAATGAAGGGGAAATAAAATATTCTCAGATAAAAAGAAACTGGTCAGTGGTAGCAGACTCACATTACAAAACATATTAATAGAAGATATTTAGACTGAAAGCAAGTGATCTCCGAATGCACACAAATCCACATGAAAAAATACTGTCAATGAAAGTCATTTCTAAATAATATAGTGTTTATTCTTTCTCTTAACTGATTTGAAAACCAACTGCATAAAACAGTCTGTATATAATTGCACCTGTAACATATAGAAATGTAATACATCTGTCAATAATATGAAAATGGTAGGTGCAAACAAGCTGTACTGAACCAAGGAAATGATCACCACTTGATAATGTGATTCCATGTAAGCAAATGAAAAGAACAATAAATGGTAAGAGAGATCATATGACACTTTATAAAAATATATTTGCCCTCTTCTCCACTTCTATAAAACACATAAAACTATATCAATTCATAACTGGAGAAAGGCATTAATGGGTATGCAACATAGACAAATATATGTAACAATAACAGCATAGTAAAGGGTGAGAGGAAACAAAGCTATATAAATTTCTGTCTCACTGGGATAAAATTATTATGTATCTGAGGGACATTTGGCTAAATTAATAGATATACAGTAAACATTAGAGCAATCGCTGAGAACATAAAAATACTTAGAGAAAAAATTATTAAAGGAATTATGTTACAATAAAAAACATCACTTTCATGCAAAAAAATCAAGAAAAAACAGAGAAAGAATTAAAAATTAACAAAAAAAACCCTCGACATAAAAAAAAAAATAGTGAAAGAGTAGAAGGACTTCCAGGGAAGATGGTGGAATAGGCTTGCCTCACCCACAGACACAACTAGGGACTCCTCACACCACAGCACACAACCCAGGAAACACCCAGAGATGGCAGAATGAACTCCACACCCAAATGTGGAGACAAGGCCACAGCGAAGATGGTAAGAGGGCAGACACAGTGGGAAGCTAAATGGGCTCTCAGGCCTGGGGCTACAGGAACACCTGGGGGACGGAAAGAGAAAAGAAACAGACTCTCATGTTGGGGTGCCCCTAAGCGGAAGACAAATCCCCATACCGGTTGGATTTGAAGACTGGAGGCACTGAATTTCATGAGTTCTTACAACCAGTCTTAAAAAATCGGCCAGCTTGGCTCTGGGAGGACGGGGAGGATTAGAAGAAGCTAGGCCCCTGCCCTTAAAGAGACAGCATTACAAACAGCCCCCGGAAGGTGCAGCATAGAAGCAGCAGTAGGAAAGGTGCCTGGGGCTCATGGAAGTGAGAGTTATTTGCTAATCTTAGAGCCTGACCTGGAAGGGACAGGAATTGCTGGGGAATTCCTCCAGGAACAAAGGAACACGCAGGAGCCACTTCTCTCCCCCACCCTCCTGCCACCTTAAACATTTGGTCACCTATGGAACTGCTACAAAACTTGTTAGCACTGCCGCCCCACCCCCCCATCCCCAATAGCCCCTACTGTGCTTACATCAATCCCCTCCTCTGGAAAGCTTACTTCATTCTGAGCATGGCAGAGTCCCTCCCAGAAATGAACAGCAGCACACAAAGTTTCCTAGCACCGCCCGCCAACCCAATCCCCACCGCCTCCACCTCAGCCCCTGCCCTCCCACCCTCAGTGCTGTGCTGCCTCGAATCAACCCTTTCCAACATGCATTTGGTGAGAGCCTGTGGAGTGGTGCCGCAGGCCTGGCAGTGTGGCCAGGACCACTGCAAAGTGACTCCTGCCCTGGATAGAAGGAAAGATGACCACAGGCCAGTCAGACAAAGGCTCCGGGAGCAGGCCGGAGGCACACAAGCGGTCTGACGGTCTGACTACAGGTCCCGTGCACCAATAAAACCTTCTCAGGGGACAACACAGGGAAAGCACCCTGCAGTTTGGTGCTGCTACAACTCTGGCAAATGTACTGTCTGACTCAACTCAAGCCTTAAGGCATCCCACTGACTCACTAACACTGGGGTGAACAACACTGCCTCCACAAGGAAAAGAGAGAAACTGCTCATGACTGGGCTCCAAGAAAAAGCAGATCAACCAGAACAGCAGAGCACAGGAATCACGAGGCACACCTGAAGTACCAGGTTGTAGTAAACAGGGGGCACTACACGGCAGGGCACTCTAGGACTTCTTCTTCAGAAGGCCATTACTTTTCTTTCTTTTTCATTTTCTAAATTTTTTAATGTTTTTTATTTATTTTTGAGAGACAGAGAGAGACAGCATGAGCAGCGGAGGGTCAGAGAGGGGGGGGGGGAGGGGACACAGAATCTGAAGCAGGCTCCAGGCTCTGAGCTAGCTGTCAGCATAGAGCCCGACGCGGGGCTTAAACCCATGAAACGTGAGATCATGACCAGAGATGAAGCTGGACACTTAACTGACTGAGCCACCCAGGTGCCCCAGGCCATTACTTTTCAATGCACAAGATATAGCTGCATTTCCTAACACAGAGAAACTCAGGCAGAGATTTAGAAACAATGAAGAGACAGAGGCATTATATCACTAATGACAGAACAGGACAAAATCACAGCAAGAAACCTAAGCAAAATGGAGATAAGTAACATGCTTGAAAAAGAATTTAAAGTACTGACCATAAAGATACTCCCTGGATTTGAGAAAAGAGTGGAGGACATCATTGAGACCCCTAACAATGAACTAAGAAAAGATTCAGAGATGAGGAACAAAATAAATGAAATTAAAAATACACTGGTTGGAATAAAGAGACTAGACAAAACAGAAGGACAAATCAGTGACAAGGAAGAGAGAATATTGGAAACTAATCAAAATGAGCAAGTGAGAGGAAAAAATGTGCAAAATGAGAATAGACTTAGGAAAATCGGCATACTATCAAGCATATGAACATTCACATTATAGTGATTCCAGAAAGAGAAGAGAACAAAAAGGGGACATAAAACTTATTTGAAGAAATAATAGCTAAGAACTTCCTGAATCTCAGGAAAGAAATAGAAATCCAGATCCAAGAGGCACAGAGATCCCTCGACAAAATCAATCCAAGGAGGTCCAAAATAAGGCACAAAGTAATATAGATGGAAAAAGTAATGGTAGAGAGAATCTGAAAAGCAGCAAGAGAAAAGAAAGCAGTTACATACAAGGGAAATCCCACAGGCTATCAGCTGATTTTTCAGCAGAAACTTAGCAGACCAAAAGCAAGTGGAATAATATATTTCAAGTGCTGAAAAGAAAAAAATCTGCAGCCAAGAATACTCTATCAACAAGGCTATCATTCACCATAGAAGGAGAGATAGAGTTTCTCCAGATAAACAAAAGTCAAAGGAATTCATGACCATGAACCCAGGCCTACAAGAAATATAAAAGTGGACTCTTTGAGTGGAAAAGGCCACAAGCAAAGGTAAAAAAAAAAAAAAATAGGAAGCACAAAACAGTTAAAAAAAAATCTCTTAAGGGACTCACAAAATAAAAGGATATAAAGTATGACACCATATACCTAAATTATAGAGAGGAGAAGAGTAAATAATGGGTTCAAAGTTAAGTGACCATCCACTTCATATGGACTGCTACATTCAGAAGATGTTACACACAAAGCAAATCGTAGTCACAAAACAAAAACCAGTGATACCTACACACATAAAAATAAAGAGAAAGGAGCCAAAATGGATACTAAAGAAAGCCAGCTAACTGTAAGAGAAAAGAAGAAGAGAAGAAAGGAAAAGAAAAAACTAATAACCACCATAATACAAATACCAAAATGGCAATAAATAAATACCTACTGATAATTAACTTGAATGTAAATGGCTAAATCCTCAATCAAAAGATACAGGGTGATTGATGAAATGGATAAAAAACAAGACCCATCTACATGTTGCCTATAAGAGACCAATTTCAGACCTAAAGACACACACAAATTGAAAATGAAGGGATGAAGAAACATTAATAATGCAAATGGATATGAAAAGAAAGCAGTGGTAGCAATACTTACGTAGGACAGAACAGACTTTAAAATAGTATAACAACAAAAGACAAAGGACACTTATATAATCATTAAGAGGACAATCCAACAAGAAGATATAACAATTATAAATATTTGTGCACCCACCATGAAAGCACCCAAATATATAACACAATTAATAACAACATAAAGGAACTCATTGATACTAAAACAATCATTGTAGGAATCTTTAACACCCAACGTACATCAATGGACAGATCATCTAAACAACGCCAACAAGTAGACAATGGCTTTGAATGACACTTTGGACCAGATGGATTTAACAGATTTATTCAGAACATTACATGCTAAAATAACAGAGTACACATTCTTTTCAAGTGCACATAGAACATTTTCTAGAATAGATCACATATAAGGCCACAAAACAAGTCTCAACAAATTCAAAATGATCAAAGTCATCCCATGCAACTTTTCTGACCACAACACTATGAAAATCAAAATCAATCACTAAAAAAAATTCTGAAGTACCGCAATTACAAGAAGGTCAAATAACATGCTGCAAAACAATGAATGGGTCAACCAAGATATAAGAGGAAATAAAAAAATACATGGAAAAAAATTAAAATGGAAACACAATGGACCAAAATCTTTGGGATGAAGAAAAGCTGTTCTGAGAAGGAGGTTTATAGCAATATAGGCCTCCCTCAAGAAGCAAGAAAAATCTCAAACAACCTAATCTTACACCTAAAGGAGCTACAAAGAGAATAAACAAATCTCAAAACCAATAAAAAAAACAGGAAACAATAAAGACTAAAATTGAAATTAGTAAAATAAAAACTAAAAAAAATAATAATAATAAGACATATCAATGCAACCAGAAGCTGGTTTTTTGAAAATATGAACAAAATTGATAAAACTGTAGACTGAAAAAAAAGGACTCAAAGGAAACAGAGAAATAACTGGCACCACAATACAAAGGATTATAAGATACTAAGATACAAAATTATATGTGAAGAAATTGGACAATGTTAATGAAATGGATAAATTCCTAGAAACATATTACCTCCCAAAACAGAATCAGGAAGAAACACAAAATTTGAACTGACAATTACCAGCAATGAAATTGAAGAGTAATAAAGAAAAACAACAAACAAAAGTCCAGGACAAAATGCCTTCACAGGTGAATTCTACCTGTGAATTCTACATTTAGAGAAGAGTTCATACCGCTTCTCAAGCTATTCCAAAATACAAAAGAGGGAGGAAAACCTCCAAATGCATTTTGAGGTGCCTGCATTACCCTGACACCAAAACCAGGTGAAGACACTACTAAAAAAGAAGACTACAGGCCATTATCTTTGATGAAAATATATGCAAAAAATCCTAAACAAAATATTAGCAAACCAAATCCAATAATACTTTTAAAAAAAATCATGCACCACCATCTAGTGGGATTTCTTTCCAGGAAACAAAGGTGATTCAATATTTGCAAATAAATCACTGTGATACAACACATCAGTAAGATAAAGAGTAAGAACCAAATGATTAATCCAAGAGATGCAGAAAAAGTACTTGAAAAAATACAACATTCATTCATGACAAAAACCCTCAAAGAAGTAGAGTTAGAGGATACATAAAAATAAACTCAAGATGGATGAAGAACCTGAATGTAAGACAGGAAACTATCAAAACTCTAGAGGAGAAAGCAGGAAACACCCTCCTGACCTCAACCACAGCAATTTCATACTCGACACATCCCCAAAGGCAAGGGAAATGAAAGCAAAAATGAACTCTTGGAACCTCATCAAGATAAAAAGCTTCTGCACAGCAAAGGATGGAAGGGGAAAAGATAGTTGCAAATCACATATTGGATAAAAGGCTAGTATCCCAAATCTATAAGGAACTCTCCAAACTCCACACCCGAAAAACAAATAATCCAGTGAAGAAATGGGCAGAAGACATGAATAGACACTTCTCCAAAGAGGACGCCCAGATGGCCAACAGACACATGAAAAGACGCTTAGCGTCACTCATCATTAGGGAAATCCAAATCAAAACCACACTGAGATACCACCTCATGCCAGTCAGAGTGGCTAAAATGAACAAATCAAAAGACTATAGGTGCTGGCGAGGAGGTGGAGAAACAGGCACCCTCCTGTACTGTTGGTGGGAATGTAAACAGGTGCAGCCCCTCTGGAAAACAGTGTGGAGGGTCTTCAAAAAATTGACAGTAGAACTCCCCTATGATCCCGCAATAGCACTGCTAGGAATCTACCCAAGGGGTACAGGAGTGCTGATGTTCATAGCAGCATTTTCAACAATAGCCAAATCATGGAAAAAGCCTAAATGTCCATCAAATGATGAATGGATCAAGATGTGGTGTATATATATACAATAGAACACAACATGGCAATGAAAAGAATGATATCTGGCCATTTGTAGCAACGTGGATGGAAATCAAGGGTGTTATGCTAAGTGAAATAAGGCAGGCAGAGAAGGACAGATACCATATGATTTCACTCATAAGTAAAACAGGAGAAACTTAACAGAAACCACAGGGGAGGGGAGGGGGGAAAATAGCTGGGGAGAAGGAGGGAGGCAAACCATGAGAGACTCTTGAATACTCAGAACAAACTGAGGGTTGATTGGGATGGGGGAGAGAGGAAGGGGGATCATGGGCATGGAGGAGAGCACTTGTTGGGATGAGCACTGGGTGTTACATGGAAACCAACTTGACAATAAACTTTAAAAGAAAAAAACGTAGGGTTAGAGGGAACATAACTTAACATAATAAAGGCCTTACGTGAAAAACCCAAAGCAAATATCATACCAGGGGAAAAACTAAGAGCTTTGCCCTTAAGGTCAGGAAAAAGAAAAGTTTGTCTCCTCTCACCACTGTTATTTTACCATACGACTGAAGTCCTAGCCATAGCAATTAGACAAGAAGAAGAAATAAAAGGCATCCAAATTGGTAGAAAGAAGTAAAACTTTCACTATTTACAGATGACATGATCCTCTATATAGAACACTGGAACAACTCCACCAAAAACCTGCTAGAACTGATCAATGAATTCAGTAAAGTTGTAGGATACAAAATCAATGTACAAAAATCTAAAGCATTTGTATACGCCAATAAGGAAGCAGCAAAAAGAGAAATTAAGAAAACAATCCCGATTATAACTGCACCAAAAACAGTAAGATACTTAAGAATAAATCCAACTAAATGGAAATAAACTAAAAATAAAAGGTTTGGAGAGAATGTAGCATGCAAACATAAACCATAAGAAAGCTGTAGTGGTTATAATGAAATCAAACAAGAACACCTTTTTAAAAATATTACTAGAGGTGTGCCTAGGTGGCCCAATTGTGGTAGGCGTCCGACTTTGGCTCAGGCCATGATCTCACATCTCATGAGTTCGAGCCCTGCACTGGACTCTGTGCTGACAGCTGGGAGCCTGGAGCCTGTTTCAGATTCTGTGTCTCCCTCTTTTGATGCCCTCCCCCACTCATGCTCTGTCTCTCAAAAAAATTAAACATTAAAAAATACATAAAATAAAAACAAATATTACCAGAAACAGAGGTACACTTGATAATGATACAAAGTAGTTCATCAAGAAGATACAAAAATTATAAACATGTCTGCATCAAAATGGATCAAAATATAGGAAGCAAAAACCAACAACTGGAAAGAGAAAATACTACAGTAATTGTTGGAGACTTAACTACTCTACTTTTACTAATGGACTGGAAAACTCAGCACAAGATCAACAGGAAATTTAACAGCATTGTAATATAATTAGACCAAACAGACATCTATAGAACTCTTCTCACAAAACCATGAGTATACACATTCTTTTCTTTTGCACAGAGAACATTCTCTAAGACAGACTATATATTACACACATAACAAGGCTTGATAAAGGTAAAAAGACTGAAATCTATGTATGCTATTCAAACAAGAACAGAATACAATAACCACGAGAAATTTGGGGAAATTACCAGTATAGAAAAAATACACAACACAATCCTAAATAATAAATGGGTCAAAGAAAAAACAAGGAAGAAAATCATTAGAAAGTAATCAAAATGAAGACACAAAATACCAAAACTTACAAGAATAAAGCTAAAACAAGGCTTTTCACAATTAATCTAACTCAATAAATCAACAGAAACTAAGTTTCTAGCTAGAAATGCATATATTAAGAAAAAAATAATAATGTTCTCAAATCCGTAACCTAAGCTTTGACTTTAAGACAATGGGAAAATTAGAGCATACTAAACCTAAACTAAGTCGAAAAAAAAGGAGAATCTGTGGGATTATGACTGAACGCCTGTAAATCAGAATCCCGCCCAGGCGGAATGATACTGCAGCACCACAAGCCACAGGGCCTCAGTTGGCCTCGGATAGGCGGTCCACGTCGACCTCCCCCCCCAACCCCCCCGCGCGTTGGGACTGGGGTCTGGTGGGGAAAGCCCCTAGTCCCAGGAATCAGGGCGCAGTCTGAAAGGGGGCCGCTCCCTCGCCCGTCACGCAACGCACGTTGATGGGGAACCTGGTGCTAAACCATTGTAGACGACCTGCTTCTGGGTCGGGGTTTCCGACGTAGCAGAGCAGCTCCCTCGCTGCAATTTATTGAAAGTCAGCCCGCGACACAAGGGTTTGTAGTAAAAAAAAAAAAAAAAAAAAAAAAAAAAAAAAAAAAAAAAAAAAAAAAAAAAAAAAAAAAAAAAAAAAAAAAAAAAAGAGAGAGAGAGATTAATACAAAGAATAATCAAATAGTGAAGACAAAAATACTACATGTCAGCAAAAATAAAATCTGATTCTTGGGAAAGATGAATACTATTGACAAACTTTAGCTAGACTGATGAAGAGAAAAAAGGAAAAGGGTCAAATTGAAAAATAAGGAATGAAGGCTGAGATATCAATGCTGACCTTTCAGAAATAAAGAGCTCATAAGATACAGCATAAAGACATGAAAGCAAACAAATTAGATAACTTTAAAGAAGAAAAATTCCTAGAAAAACATTAACAACCAAAACTGACTCAAACGGAAATACAAAACTGGAATAGAACTATAAGTAAATAGATGGGATAAAAAATTTAAAACTTCCTATAAAGAAAACCCTAGTGTATCTGTCTTCCTGGGTAAATTCTACCATACAGAAAATTCTGATTCTTTACAAAGTCTTAAAAAATTTTACAAGAAACACCTCCAGTTATGGGTTGGAATTTGTCTTGCAAAAATTCATTATACTGAAATCCCAACTTCCAGTACATCAAAATGTGACCTTGATTGGAAATAGGGTCATTGCAGATGCAATTAATTCAGTTAATATGAAGTTATTCTGGAATAAGGTAAGCTCAGAACCCAAGAAGACTAATGTTCTTATAAAATAAGGAAATTTGGACATACACCCACCGAGAGAAGGTCATGTGAAGACTGAAATTTTCAGCCACAAGCCGATGAACTACCAGAAGCTTATAGAGAGGAGGGCAGACACTTTGATCTTGGACCAACACCATATTTTGGATTACAAAACAAATCTATACTTTTTAAAAAGACTGAAATTTCCTCAAACCACAATGGAATTACTAGAAATCAGTAACAGAAGAAAAAATAGAAAATCCATAGATATGTAGAAATTACACACTTTTTAAAAATGTTTTATTTATTTGAGAGAGACACTAGAGTGCTTGTTTGCACAAGCGGGGGAGGGGCAGAGGGAGAGGGGGACAGAAGATCTAAAGCAAGCTCTGCGCCAACAGCAGCAAGCCCAGTGTGGGGCTCAAACTCACAAACCATGAGGAAATGACCTGAACTGAAGTCAGACGCTCCACCAACTGAGGCACCAAGCTGCCCCCTGAAATTACACACTTTTAAATAAATTACATGTGAAAGAAGAAGTCACAAGAAAATTAGAACACACATCAAGACAAATGAAAATAGTAACACAACATACTAAAACCTATAAGATTCGGTGAAAGATGTGTTCAAGGGAGATTTAGCACCACAATGTCTACATTTAAGAAAAAAAAAAAGAAACCCAAGGTTAGCAGGAGGAAAAAAATAAAGATTACATTAAGGAAAATTAAAATAGAAAAAAATAAAAGTGACACCAACAGTTGATTCTTTAAAATATCATTGAAAATGACAATGTTTAGTTAGACACTCTAAATAAATCAAAGAGACAAAAAAGGAAATGAGTCTGAAAGGAAAATGGGAAAGGTACTACCAATCTCACAGAAATAAAATGAAATATACTACCATGAATCAGTGTGCCTGGTTAGCTCGGTCAGTAGAGAATCTGACTCTTGATTTCGGCTCAGGTCACTACCCCAGCCAGGGTCATGGGATCAAGTCCCACATCAGGCTCTGTGCTGAGCATGCAACTGGCTTGGGATTCTATCTTTACCTCTGCCTTTCCTTCTCCCTGCTTCTGCTCTCTCTCTAAAAAAAAATGCTTTGAAAAAAATACCATGAACAAGCTGTACACTAATTTAGATAATCTATAAGAGATGGACAAATTAATACAAATATACACAATATCAAAAGAATTTGAATAGACAGAAAAATCTAAGAAGAATTATACCAAGTAGAAGATAAAAAAGTAATCAAAAGCCCTCCCACTAAAAAAATGCAAGGCCTAGATGGCTTCACAGGTTATTATTTCTACCAAACACTTAAAGAAGAATTAACAACAATCCTTCTGACTTCAAAAAATAGAAAAGGAAACTTCCTAACTCACTCTATAAGACCAGAATTACCCTGATACAAAGGCCAAACAAAGATATTATCACAGAAAAAGAAAACTACAGATTAATATATGGGTATATACACTCAATTCTGTGAAAGTACACAGTGGATCATGTCCGCTTCATCCTAGAATCCTTGTTTCTTAGTTCCTTCTCTTTGAAAATTTGTGTGCAAAGGACATAAGTTGCCAACACTCACTCCTGCTAGAAAACACTATGCAGAACATACCATTCAGTGAACATCTAGTGAACGTTACTAGTGTTTGAAAACACAGGCTGGGAAGTCAAGTGAACGTGTAACACACTCAACTCTGAGGGAGAACACTGAGGACATTCTGATTACTTAAGTTAGATTTCATTGGGGACCAGGGCACACAACCAAGGAAATAAGTGCTTTACGCTCAGAACTTAAAAACAAGACTGTGCAGGGGGTCTTTCTGTGAACATTTCCTATAACTATGAAAACACAGGCTGGGAAATCAAGTGAATGTGTAATACTTTCAAGTCTGTGAAAGAACACTGTGGATATTGCCCCATTGATCCGAGAGTCCCTCTGCCTGAGTTCGTTCAGTTTGGAAACTTGTGCGCAGCAACGGAAATAGGTGGTTTACCATCAAAACTGCTAAAAAAAAAAAAAAACACTATGCGGAAGGTCTCATTCAGTTAACATCTGGTTATCGATGTTGTCTGTGTAATACACTCAATTTTGGGTAAGAATACAGTTATGAAAGCATTATTCAACAGAGATTTTCCGGAAAGAAGTTAGTTCTCTTTGAAGACTTGTGCAGAACAAGGAAACAGTTTTACACACAACTCGGCTAAAAAAAACGGTGCAGAAGGATTCATTCTTTTAACAACTAGTATAACGAATTTAATAAGGTTTGAAATCACATGTTGGGAAGTCAAATGTACGAGTATAACCACAAACCTGTGAAAGGACACTGTAGAAATGCCCCATTCCCTGATAGTCCCTGTAACTTAGTTCTGTTTGGGAACATGTGCGGAGAACAAGAAAGTAAGGGCTGTGCCTCAAAACTGAGACACAATGCTGTGCAGAAAGAATCATTCTGTTCACATTTACGATGAAGAAGTTAATATGGTCTCAGGGAAGGCAAATATATGTGTAATACACTCGATTCTGAATAAGAACACAGTTTAGAAAGCCCCTTTCAACTGAGTTTCCCAGGAAATAAGTTATTTCTGTTTGGAGACGGGCGCAGAACAGGGAAGTGAGTGGTTTCTAATCAAAACTGGGAAACAACACTGTGAGGTCGGTATCATGCTGCGAACATCTAGTAAAAATAAGGTAAGGTATGAAAACACAGGCTGGGAAATCGAGTGAAAGAGTAATACATTCAACTCTGTGAAAGAACTGTGTGGGTAATGCCCCATTCATCCTAGATTCCCTGTATCTTAGTTCTGTTTGGAAATGTGAGCGCATGGGAAAAAGGTTGATTACTCTCAAAACTACTAAAAAACACTATACTGAAACAACCAGTCCGATAACATCTAGCATAACGAAGTAAATAATGTTTGAAAACACATCCTGGGAAGTCCAATGTAGGACTAACGCCCTCGATTCTGTGTCAGAACACAGCTAACAAACCCCATTCCACTCGGATTCCCTGGAAAGAAGTTCGTTGTGTTTGGAGACTTGGGCGCAGACAAGGGAGTAAGTGGTTTCCAATCAAAACTGGAAACAACCCTGGGTGGTAGGTATCATTCTGTGCACCTCTAGTAAAAGTACTTATCCTATGAAAACACAGGCTGGGAAATCCAGTGAATGAAGAATACACGCCATTCTGTGAAAGAATTCAGTGGATCATGTCCGCTTCATCCTAGAATCCTTGTGTCTTAGTTCCTTCTCTTTGAAAATTTGTGTGCAAAGGACCTAAGTTGTCAACACTCACTCCTGCTAGAAAGCACTATGCAGAACATACCATTCAGTGAACATCTAGTGTAACGATGTTACTAAACTTTGAAAACACATGCTGGGAAGTCAAATGAATGTGTAATACACTCAACTCTGAAAAAGCACACGGTGGAGTTTCCAGTTACCAAAGTTCGATCTCTTTGGAAATCAGTGCGCACACCAAGGAAATAGGTGCTTTACAGGCAAAATTGAGAAACAAGACTGTGCAGGAGGTCTTTCCATTAACATTTCCTATAACTATGAAAACACAGGCTGGGAAATCAAGTGAATGTGTAATACTTTTAGTCTGTGAACGAACATTGTGGCTATTACCCCGTTCATCTAAGAGTCCCTGAGTCTGAGTTCGTTCAGTGTGGAAAATTGTGTGGAGCAAAGGAAATAAGTGGTTTACACTCAAACCACTAAAAAACACTATATGGAATGTATCAGTCCGCTAACATCTAGTATAATAAACTGAATAATAATTATAAACACATCCTGGGAAGTCCAATGTAGGAGTAACGCACTCAATTCTGTGTCAGAACACACTTAACAAAACCCCATTCAACTCAGATTCCCTGGAAAAAAGATAGTTCTGCTGGAGACTTGGGCACAGAACAAGGAAATAAGTGGTTTACAATCAAACCTGGGAAACAATACTGTGCGGTATCATTCTGTGAACATTTGGTAACAATAAGCAAACGTATGAAAACACAAGTTGGGAAATCATGTGAATGAAGAATACACTCCATTCTGTGAAAGAACACAATGGATCATGTACTCTTCATCCTAGATTCCCTGTATCTTAGTTTGTTCCCCTTGATAATTTGTGTGCAAAGGACTTAAGTTGTCAACACTCACTGCTGCTACAAAGCACTATGCGGGAAGTACCATTCAGGTAACATGAGTGTAACGAGGTTACTAATGTTTGAAAACACATATTGGGAGGTCAAAGGAGTGTGTAACACACAAAAGTCTGAGAAA
Organism: Suricata suricatta; assembly: GCF_006229205.1. NCBI lineage: Eukaryota > Metazoa > Chordata > Mammalia > Carnivora > Herpestidae > Suricata > Suricata suricatta. The sequence goes on from NC_043711.1 coordinate 57,736,493, forward strand.
GCACACTGTGGAGATTCCAGTTACCTAAGTTGGATCTCTTTGGAAACCAGTGTGCAGACCAAGGAAATAAGTGTTTTACACGCAAAATTGAGAAACAAGACTGTGCAGGAGGTCTTTCTGTTAACATTTACTATAACTATGAAAACAGAGGCTGGGAAATCAAGTGAATGTGTAATGCTTTCACGTCTGTGAATTTACACTGTGGCTATTGCTCCATTCATCCGAGAGTCCTTGTGTCTGAGTTCGTTCAGTTTGGAAATTTGTGCGCAGCAACGGAAATAGGTGGTTTACACTCAAACTACTAAAAAACATTGTACGTAAGTATCAGTCCGTTAACGTCTTGAATAACGAAGTGCATAATGTTTGAAAACACATCCTGGGAAGTCCAATGTAGGAGTAACGCCCTCACTTCTGTGTCAGAACACAGCTAACAAACCCCATTCCACTCAGATTCCCTGGAAATAAGTTCGTTGTGTTTGGAGACTTGGGCGCAGAACAAGGAAGTAAGTGGTTTCCAATCAAAACTGGGGAACAACCCTGGGTGGTAGGTATCATTCTGCGCACATCTAGTAAAACTACTTCAACCTATGAAAACACAGGCTGGGAAATCAATTGAATGAGCAATACACTCAATTCTGTGTAGGAACACAATTAAGAAAGCCCCTATCAACTGAGATTCCCTGGAAATAAGTTAGTTCTGCTTGGAGACTTGGGCACAGAACAGGGAAGTAAGTGGTTTCCAATCAAAACTGGGAAACAACCCTGGGTGGTAGGTATCATTCTGTGCACATCAAGTAAAACTACATTAACCTATGAAAACACAGACCGGGAAATCAAGTGAATGAAGAATACACGCCATTCTGTGAAAGAACACAGTGGATCATGTCCGCTTTCTCCTACATTCCTTGTATCTTAGTTCATTCTCTTTGAAAATTTGTGTGCAAAGGACACAAGTTTTCAACACTCACTACTGCTAGAAAGCACTATACGGAACGTATCATTCAGTGAACATCTAGTGTAACGAGGTTACTAATGTTTGAAAACACATATTGGGAGGTCAAAGGAGTGTGTAATACACTCAACTCTGAGAAAAAACACTGTGGAGATTCCAGTTACCTAAGTTGGATCTCTTTGGAAACCAGTGCACACACCAAGGAAATAAATGCTTCACACGCAAAATTGAGAAACAGGACTGTGCAGAAGGTCTTTCTGTGAACATTTCCTATAACTATGAAAACACAGGCTGGGAAACAAGTGAATGTTTAATACTTTCAAGTCTGTGAAAGAACACTGTTGTTATTGCCCCATTCATCCGAAAGTCCCTGTGTCTGAGTTAGTTCAGTTTGGAAATTTGTGCGCAGCAACGGAAATAGGTGATTTACTATCAAAACTGCTAAAAAACACTATGGGGAAGGTCTCATTCAGTTAACATCTGGTTATTGATGTTGTCTGTGTAATGCACTCAATTTTGGGTCAGAATACGGTTGTGAAACCATTATTCAACTGAGATTTTCTGGAAAGAATTTAGTTATTTCTGAAGACGTGTGCAGAACAAGGAAACAAAAGGTTTACACTCAACTCGGCTAGAAAACATGGTGCGGTAGGTTTCATTCTGTTAACATCTAGTATACCGAATTTAATAAGGTTTGAAATCACATGCTGGGAAGTCAAATATACGAGAAATAACCACAAATCTGTGAAAGGACACTGTAGAAATGCCCCATTCACTGACATTTTCTGTAACTTAGTTCTATTTGGAAACGTGGGGAGATCAAGGAAATAGGTGCTGTACCCTCAAAACTGAGACACAATGCTGTGCAGAAAGTATCATTCTGTTTACATTTATCATAACGAAGTTAATATTGTCTGTGAACACATGCAAGGAATGCAAATGTATGTGTAATAACCTCGATTCTGTTTTAGAACACAATTAAGAAAGCCCCATTCAACTAAGATTCCCTGGAAATAAGTTATTTCTGTTTGGAGACTTGGGTGCAGAAGAAGGAAATTTGTGGTGTATAATCAGAACTGGGGAACAACCCTGGGTGGTAGGTATCATTCTGTGAACATCTAGTCAGAATACGTTAACGTATGAAAACTCAGGCTGTGAATTCAAGAGAATGAGGTACATTCTCAAGTCTGTGAAAGAACCGTGTGGATAATGTCCCATTCATTTTAGATTCCCTTATCTTATTTGTTCTGTTTCAAATTTGTGAGCAGTCAAAGAAACAGGTTGTTTACACTCAAATCTGCTTTAAAAAAAAACCACTATGTGGAAGGTTTCATTCAGTTAACATCTGGTATAACGAATTTAATAATGTTTGAAAACACGTGCCAGGAAGTCAAATATATGTCTTATACACTCAAATTTTTGAAAGAACGCAGTTAAACAAGCCCCATTCAACTGAGATTCCCTGGATCCCAAGTAGTTCTGTTTGGAACCTTGTGCTCAGAACGAGGACGTAAGAGGTTTACTATCAAAACTGAGAACACTTAGCAGAGGGATCATTCTGGTAGCAGTTAGTATAACGAAGTCAACAGTGTCATAAAACACGTGCTGGGAAGTCAAATGCGTGTGTCATACTCTCAATTCTCTGTAACAACGCAGTTCTGAAAGCGCCATTCAACTGCGATTCCCTGGAAATAAGTTAGTTCTGCTCGGAGACTTGGGCGCTGAGCGAGGAAATAAGTGGTTTACAGTTAAAACTGGGAAACAACCCTGTGCGAAGGGCCCCTGGCTCTTCAGTGGACAGTCTTCCCTGTATGATGGTTGCTCTCTGCGTGGGTCTCATTACTCAGATTTCTCGCTTAGTAGGTCTGTGTTTTTGTGTTTGGTTTTGTTTTCCCAGGGACAGATCCTCAGATCCACCCAGGCTTGCAGGTCTTTTCAAAAGACAAGATTAAATGTAAAATGGGAAGTTGTTACAACATGTGAATGATGCTGAGGGCAAGAGGCATTTATTTTAATCCAGTGCGACCTTCATGATCTGTGAACAGGCAAGGCCGTCCTGCTCTAGTCCCTCCCTCTGCATTTCTTCCAGGTATATTGCACACTAGCCAGCATCTTTACTCACTTCATCCTAATCATAGGTTATTCTTATTGAAAAAGGCTCTCAGTTCAAGCTAAATTCAGATATTTCTCATGTGAGTTAGCTTGGGAGGAAAGTATCACCTGTTAAGTCTCCATTGAGACCAAAGCCCTGGCTTCATAGAGACTTCGAGGCACAGTCAAGCAGTTATGCTGTGCCTGGATTCCTCTCTCATAAAAATTGTGAACTATCAATCATGTATAATTTTAAGCTCCAAAATATCTGGATAATGCTTTCAAGGAAGAATGGAAAACTAACAGTTTACCAGGTCACAGGATCTAGTCTATGCTCTCCCTCCTCCCTGCCTCTTGCCTCCCAGGATCCCACAGCCACATTTCCCACCTTCTAATATTTCTGGACAAACCCAGTTCTGTCTCCCATTGTCAGAACCAGCAATATCTTCTCCCTGACACACTGCAGACATGTGCAGGGTGGTTCCCTTTTGTCATTCTGGCCCCAGCAAATGTCACCTCATTGAGGCCTCTCATACCCTCCAGTGACTCCCCAGCCTGTCCTCAAAGCACACTCATTCTTTTCACTATTACAGTTCTTTTCCCCACTTCCTTTTATTTTCACATGTTTTGTCTTTCATACATTTGCTCATCTCCCCACCAGACTGTGAAGACCTGGCAGGCAGGGATCACTTTGCTATTGTAAGCCTTGCACTTAGGCCCACCAGATCACCTAGATTAAGGTGAGTGCTTGGAACACTTACTGAATGCATAAGTGGAAGGACCATTGAGCCCTCCATCTAGATTTTGACCAGCTTACTCTGTGGACATAATTGCTAGTTATGGGAAATTCCTGTTAAATCTGAGGCAGGGAAATCCAGAATGACCTCTGCATAACCTTTCCCTTGTTGCATTCCTCCAGCAAATCTCAGTAGGCAACACTGACACAGGAGGCTGCCTGTTCCCTGGTTTCCAGTACTAGCATTAGAGCCACAAGCATGAAGACACCCCCCCCAAATCAGCACCTTTATATGGCTGACATGTATGCAGTGGCCCTTTAAGGTCCCTGGGTAAATCTCAGTACCTACAGGCTCCAGGGTTGTGCAAGGGATCTCAGTCTTCTGCCATTCCCCTTTCTCTGTCCATCCACAGTGTATACTCTTGACTCATGAAGGATCCTCATGTCAGCCAGGACAATGACCCCCCTATTTCCATGTACAATACTCTGACATGTCCTCCCCTATTCCAAGTCCTCACCATCCCAAGTCTCCAAGCCTCTCTAGCCTCAAAAAGGCTTCCATCAAGTATCAAGTACTTCTTTAATATCTCAGAACAGGAGCCGGCAAGATGGCAGAGAAGAAGGGAATGCTGATATTTCCATACACCTGCAAATATCAAACTGAGAGGATTTAAAAGCTACAGGTTTCTAATCTTCAGGAGCAGCGGTGTGCACACTGACCACTTATTGACATCAGCTTCACCGATGCCTGAGTGAGTGAGTGAGAACTGGGACTGGAGACTGAGGAAGAGGGTGCCAGCTCAAGGAGGAGCTGGAAAGAGAGTGCCCAGAGACTTTGTCCCGGCCGCAGAGAGTGCAGGTCTAGAGGCTGCACAACACCGTGCAGGGCCATGAACACACAGAACGGCCATGCAGGTTGGCACGGAATTTTGAGAGCTGCCCACGAGCCGGCCGCACTGCACAGGAGATGGCCAAGCTGCGCGCAAGTCAGCAGCGCGAGACGCTGGACTAGAACCGACTTCCAGAGAGGTACGGAGCCGAGGGGAAGGGGAGAGACTGAAGGGAGACCTTAGCCCGTGGCATGTGGAGAGACCCACCCGTGGCACAGGGAGGTTAGACTCAAGAGAGTGGCTGGCAACACATGGTCTGAGAGGGGCTTGGGGCACCGCCATTCTTCTCCCTGCATATACTAAGGCGAGGCCTCAGAGACCAGGCCCAGAGACTCGACATACTTACATCGAACCATGCCCATCTGCACTGGAGAGCTGGACTCTTCTCTTCATGCTATTTTTTAAATTTTTTCTTTTTTCCCCCCAATTTTTTCTATCCTATTCTTACTTTTTAAGCTTCCATAATTTTTCCCTTGTTTTCTCTTTTCCATTTTCATATTTCATCCTTCTCTCTCTATTCCTCCTGGAGTCTGGGAATGAACAACATTTAACACTGCTGTGATTAGATCAGCCCTTACCATCCAGATATTTTTGGCTTAACTCATTCTTATGTTTATCCTCTGCAGGTTTTAGGCTCTCAGACTATCCTTTATCTCTGGCTATCTCTGTGGCCCCAGTTCTTTTTTTTTTCTTTCTTTCTTTCTCCTTTCCTGTTCTCTCTTTTCTTTCCTGCTCCTTTTTTTTCCTTTCCCATTTGGTTTGCTTGTTTACTGGATCTGTCATTACATTTGCATGCTTGTGTTCCCTGTGTGTTTTTCTGTTTTCCTTTTCAGGGCTATCTCAAAAAACAAGCGTAAGCACACATAGTGGAAAGTCTCAAATATCACTGAGTAAGGAAATATATTAATTATAAGCACAACAAGAGAAACTGAGAGACACTACTAAAAGAACTTCTCCTGAAAAGAGAGGCTCTGGACAGTCAAAGAGCCTCCTTTAAGAGAGTGCAGGAAGAGCTTTTAAAACTGATAAGAGGGGCGCCTCTGACTTTGGCTTAGGTCAGATCTCACATTCGTGGGTTCGAGCCCCGCATCGGGCTCTGTGCTGACAGCTAGCTCAGAGCCTGGAGCCTGCTTCTGGTTCTGTGTCTCCTTCTCTCTCTGCCCCTCCCCCTCTCATGCTCTGTCTCTCTCTGTATCAAAAATACATTTAAAAAAATATTTAAAAAAACTGATAAGAGACAGAAAACTAGCCAAAATGATGAAACAAAAGAACTCTCCTCTAAGGAAATTCCAGGAAGAAATCAGAGCGACAGAACTGCTCAAAACAGACACAAGCAACAAAACTGAACAAGAATTTAGAATGATTATCATAAAATTAATCGCTGGACTTGAAAAAAGCATAGAAGCTATCAGAGAAGATATTGATACAAAGACTAGGAACCTTCAAAATAGCTCTGACAAGTTAGAAAAGGCTCTAAATGAGATGAATAATAAGACGGAGGCTGCCAATGCACGGATTCAAGAAGCAGAGAGGAGAGTAGGTGAATTAGAAGACACAGTTACAGCAAAGGGAGAAGCTGAGAAGAGAGAGAAATTGATACAGGAGCATGAAAGGAGAATCAGAGACATGAGTGATACAATCAAATGGAATAATATCAGTATCATAGGAGTCCTGAAGAGGAAGAAAGAGAAAAAGGTAACGAAGGGGTATGGACCAAATTATACACGAAAATTTCTCCAATCTAGGGTAAGAGAAATACATTGAAATTCAAAAGGCATACTGAACACCCCTAAGATGTAATGTAAACCGACCTTCAGCACGACATATCATAATGAAACTGGCAAAATATAAAGACAAAGAGAGAATTCTGAAAGCAGCTAGGGAGAAAAGGGCCTTAACATACAAAGGGAAACCTATCAGAGTGGTTACAGATCAATCTAATGAAACTTGGCAGGCCAGGAAGGAATGGCAGGAAATCTTCAATGTGATGAACAGAAAAATATACAGCCACGAATTCTTTATCCAGCGATCCTGTCATTCAAAATAGAAGGAGAGATAAAGGTTTTCCCAAATAAACAAAAGTTGAGAGAATTCATCACCACCAAACCAGCCCTACAAGAAATCCTAAGGGGGACTCTATGAGGGAAATGTAGCAAGGAATAAAGGTACCAGAGACATCACTACAAACATGCACTCTACAGGGAACACAATGAATCTAAACCCACATTTTTTCAATAGTAACACTGAATGTCAATGGGCTAAATGCTCGAGTCAAACGACACAGGGTAGCAGAATGGATGAAAAACCAAAATCCATCTATTTTCTGTCTACAAGAGACTCACCTTAGACCTGAAGATAGTTAAGTAAGTAAGGGGATGGAAAAACATCTACCATGCGACTGGACGCCAAAAAAAAGCCGGAATAGCCATACGTATATCACACAAACTGGACCTTAAAGTAAAGATAGTAACAAAAGATGAAGAAGGACATTATTTAATAATTATAGGGTCTCGACATCAGGAAGAACTAACCATTGTAAACATCTATGTGCCAAATTCGGGAGCTCTTAAATACATAAAACAACACATCACGTACAGAAGCAATATTATTGATAAGAAAGTGGTAATTGCAGGGGACTTTAATACCCCACTTACAACAATGGATAGGTCAAACAAACAAAAAAATCACTAAAGAAACAATGGACCTGAATGGCCCACTGGAACAGATGGAATTAATAGATATATTTAGAACTCTGCATCCTGAAGCTAGAAAATTCACCTTCTTCTCAAGTGCACATGGCACATTCTCCATGATTGATCACATACTGGGTCATAAAACAGCCCTCCATAAAGACAAAAGAATTGAGATCATACCATGCACACTTTCAGATCACAATGCTATGAAACTTGAAATCAACCACAGGAAGAAGTCTGGAAAACCTCCAAAAATGTGGAGGTTAAAAACTACCCTACTGAAGAATGACTGGGCTAATCAGGCAATTAGAGAGGAAATTAAAAAATATATGGAAACAAATGAAAATGAAAATACAACAATCAAACTCTCTGGGACGTAGCAAAGGCAGTCTTAAGAGGAGAGTTTGTTGCAACCCAGGCCTATTTCAACAAACTAGAAAAAGCACAAACTCAAAACCTAACAGAGCACCTAAGGAAACTAGAAAGGGAGCAGCAAGAGCACCCCAAACCCAGCAAAAGAAGAAAAATAATAGAGATCAGGGAAAAATTAAACAAGATAGAATCCACAAATACAACTGAACAGATGAATGAAACCAAGAGTTAGTTTTTTGAAAAAATAAACAAAATTTATAAACCTCTAGCTAGGCTCCTCAGAAAGAAAAGAGAGAACACTCAAATAGACAAAATCATGAAGGAAAATGGACCTATAACAACAGATCCCTCAGAAATACAAGGAATCATCAGAGATTACAATGAAAAATTATATGCCAACAAATTGGACAATCTAGAAGAAATGGACAAATTCTTAAACACACATGCACTACCAAATTTGAAACAGGAAGAGATAGAAAATCTGAACAGACTCATAACCAGTGAAGAAATCAAATCAGTTATCAAAAATCTCCCAACGAATAAAAGCACAGGGATTGATGGATTCCCAGGGGAATTCTATCAGATGTTTAAAGCAGAGTTAACGCCAATCCTTCTCAAGCTATTCCAAAATATAGAAATGGAAGGAAGACTTCTGGACTCATTCTACGAAGCACATATCACTTTGATTCCTAAGCCAGGCAGAGACCCAACCAAAAAAAAAAAAAAAAAAAGAACTACAGACCACTATCCTTAATTAATACGGATGCAAAAATACTCAATAAGATACTAGAAAATCGACCTCAACAGCATATAAAAAGTATTATCCATTATGTTCAAGTGGGATTTATTCCTGAGATACAAGGCTGGTTCAATATTCGCAAATCCATTAATGTGATACATCAGATTAACAAAACAAATGAAAAATACCATATGATACTGTTAATAGATGCAGAAAAAGCATTTGACAAAATACAACATCTCTTCTTAATAAAAACCCTCGAGAAAGTCGGGATAGAAGGAACTCACTTAAACAACATGAAAACCATTTATGAAAAGCCCACAGCCAATGTTATCCTCAGTGGGAAAAACTGAAAGCTTTCTCCCTGAAATCAGGGACACGACAGGGATGTCCACTCTCACCATTGTTGTTTAACATAGTGTTGGAAGTCCTAGCATCAGCAGTCAGACAACAAAAGGAAATAAAAGGCATCAGAATTGGCAAAGAAGAAGTCAAACTTTTCGTAGATAACATGCTACTCTACATGGAAAACCCGATAGACTCCTCCAGAAGCCTTCTAGAACTGATCCATGAATTCAGTAAAGTTGCAGGGTACAAAGTCAATGTACAGAAATCAGCTGCATTCTTATACACCAAAAATGAAGCAACAGAAAGAGAAAAAAAAAAATGATCCCTTTCACAACTGCACAAAAAACCATAAAATACCTAGGAATAAACCTAACCAAAGATGTAAAAGACCTATATGCTGAAAACTATAGAAGACTTATGAAAGAAATTGAAGAAGACACAAAGAAATGGAAAAACATTCTGTGCTCATGGATTGGAAGAATAAATATTGTGAAAATGTTTTTATTACTGAGAGCAATTTACACATTCAATGCAATCCCTATCAAAGTTGCACCAGCATTCTTCTCAAAGTTAGAACAAATTATCTTAAAATTCGTAAGGAACCACAAAAAACCCGAGCAGCCAAAGTAATATTGAAGAAGAAAACCAAAACAGAAGGCATCACAATCCCAGACTTTAGCCTCTACTATAAAGCTGTCATCATGAAGACAGTATGGTATTGGCACAAAAACAGGCACATGGACCAATGGAATAGAATAGAGAACCCAGAACTGGACCCACAAGTATATGGTCCATTAATCTTCGACAAAGCAGGAAAGAGTATCCAATGGAAAAAAGACAGCCTCTTCAACAGGTGATGTTGGGAGAGCTAAACAGCAACATGCAGAAGAATGAAATAGACCACTTTCTTACACCATACACAAAAATAAACTCAAAATGGATAAAGGACCTGAATGTGAGACAGGAAACCATAAAAACCCTCGAGGAGAAAGCAGGAAGCAGCCTCCTTGATCTCAGTCGCAGCACTTTCCTCCTCGACACATCTCCAAAGGCAAGGGCATGAAGAACAAAAATGAACTATTGGAACCTCATCAAGACAAAAAGCTTCTGCACTGCAAAGGAAAAAAAAAAACCCTAATAGGCAACAGAAAGAATGGGAAACGATAGTGGCAAATGGCATATCAGATAAAGGGCTAATATCCAAAATCTACAAGGAACTCCCTAAACTCCATACCCAAAAAACAAATAACCCAGTGAAGAAATGGGCAGAAGATCTAAACAGACACTTCTCCAAAGAGGACATCCAGATGGCCAACAGGCACATAAAACGATGCTCTCAACATCACTCATTATCAGGGAAATACAAATCAAAACCACACTGAGATACTACCTCACACCGATCAGAGTCGCTAAAATGAACAAATCAAAAGACTAGATGCTGGCAAGGGTGTGGAGAGACGGGCGCCCTCCTACACTTTTGGCAATGTAAACTGGTGCAGCCGCTCTGGAAAACAGTGTGGAGACTCCTCAAAAAACTATCGATAGAACTCCCCTATGACTCAGCAATAGCACTGCTAGGGATTTACCCAAAGGATACAGAAATGCTGATGCATAGGAGCAGATGCACCCCAATGTTGATAGCAGCACTTTCTACAATAGCGAAATATCTATCACCTGATGAATGGATAAAGAAGATGTGGTATATATACACAATGGAGTACCATATGGCAATGAGAAAGAATGAATTCTGGCCATTTGTAGCAAAGTGGATGGACCTCGAGGGTGTCATGCTAAGTGAAATAAGTCAGGCAGAGAAGGACAGATACCATATGTTTGCACTCATATGTCTAACAGAAGAAACCTAAGAGAGGGCCATAGGGAGGGGAAGGGGGAAAGAGAGTTGGGGAGAGTGAGGGACAAAAACCATGAGACTATTGAATACTGAAAAGGAACCGAGCGCTGAAGGGGGAGGGGGAGGGGGAAGGGGGTAATGGTCATGGGGGGCACTTGTGGGGAGAAGCACTGGGTGTTATATGGAAACCAATTTGACAACAAACTATTATAAAAAAATAATAAAAGAATGGGGTTGTCATGTTGGGAGTCCTCAGCCACACCTGAATATTAAGTATTCCAGTATTCCAGTTTACTTTATATAGGCATAAAAACGTGCAGAAACAAGCAATGTGTGGAGCCAGTGAAGAAACATCAGGTCTGTGTCCATCACCAGGTACACAGGACATCACTAACCCCGCAGTGCATGAGAGAGTTCCTGCCTTATGAGGTTTGGTAAGGCAGCAAACACTCTGCTCAAGAAGTAGGTCTTCAGCACCCACTGCACCCACCACATACCGGTCCCAGTAGAGAGGGCATGGATATCAACCAGGCAGAAACACTGTATCTCTGAATCATAGATTCTACTTCCTCACCTGCCTCTGCTGCAAGGCATACAGAGATCTATCCTTCAGAAAAACGTAGATCCTTTCCAAAGTCGCACAGTGCTCCAAAGGTAAAGTTCTTGCTTTGTTTAGGGTTACATTTGGGCCCTTCTAGATGTCTAAGTAAGAAAGAGGGTATAGATGTTTCTTTTTCATATAAAACTCACCCAATAAACCCCAGATGTGGCTAGTCTATAACTGGTTATGGATTGCTCACCATGTGAGATCACATATGATTGATCTCCCTGCTCTAACATCTCAGTATAGTATTTCCTTACAATTAAAAAAAAAAAACAGAATCTATACTTAATGCATTATAGTGTGGCTAGAATATCAAGCCACTTGCATAAAAATTGATTGGACATGAAAATTTGTTTCATTAATTGTAAAATAAATTCAGATAAACTAGAACTGGAATGTTGAGCTATGCTCTTTTAAATTGATGAATTAGGGGTGCCTGGGTGGCTCAGTCAGTTAAGCCTCCGACTTCGGCTCAGGTCAGATCTCACATTCGTGGGTTCGAGCCCTGCGTCAGGCTCTGTGCTGACAGCTAGCTCAGAGCCTGGAGCCTGCTTCAGATTCTGTGTCTCCTTCTCTCTCTGCCCCTCCCCCTCTCATGCTCTGTCTCTCTCTGTATCAAAAATAAATAAAACATAAAAAAATAAACTGATGAATTAATTGAAATGTTTCATTAGTTTTCCCTGAAAAACACTTTATCCACAGACATCCTATGTTCCTATATTTCTGATTTCAACGTTGGTGTAGCACTGTACCAAAACAAGATCGTCTCTGTGTGTGAGCTAAGTTCTCCAAGATAAAATGTCTGAGTCAGGATAGCAGGGTCAAAATGGAGGTGTAAAAATAGCAAGACCACATCGTCTTGGTTTGATTTTTCCTAGTTTTTTTTTCTCCTAGTTTTCTCCCCAAATACTTAATTCTCATTAGTTAACATACAGTGCAATGTTGGTTTCAGGATTAGAATTCAGTGATTCCTCACTTACAGACAACACCCAAGGCTCATCATAACAAGTGCCTTTCTCGATACTCGTCAACCATTGTCATAGACTCTGGGTCTAAAGTTCTCTCTTGTCTTAGCAAGGGTGCAGGATGCAGAATTAAAAAATAGGAAAGAGATGGCTAATGTCCTGGAATAGACTCTAAACAAGGGTCTTTGCCTCATATTTATTAAGATCAGAAAGCTTACAAACATGACGGGCGTGCACAAAGAGATAAAGAAGCTGTGAACATCAACCCCTGCGCATGAGGGAAAGGGGATTTTTGAGGATATACAGTGTTTGGGGTTTGGGTCAATATAAAACTAAATCCTGGCACCTGGTAGATGGGCAAGTGGTCATTAATGGCAGAAAGGAGACGCCTTGCCTGTTTCTCTTAGCTAGCCTAGGGGATAGGATAGATTCGGCAAAACACTTCAAGGTTAACAAGGCACCTTTTGTTAAGCACCTCCCCTCTGGGCTGCTTCTCCTGCAGCCCCACAGCAGCAGAGTGCAGAGGTCTGCTTACCTAATTTGGTCTTTCCTTCCTATGAAAGCAGCTTTCTGCTATAGTATTAAATTGGAGGGGCATTTTTGCCCTACATGTGTAATCTTGCTTACCTCATATACCTCTATATTGGGAGACTGGGTGCTCCCTCCAATTTTGGAGCTTTTGCCCATTCCTCTCTATTTTTGGGGTTCTGCACTTCCATATTCTTGGGGGGGATCTATCTTGTTTACCCAAACTCATGTGCGACCATTCTATGGCTTTTTATTTCTTTATGCCTTGTTAACCAATTGCTACCTGCGCAGGGCCAATTCCCCACAATTTCCCCCCTTTTTGTTTCTCTTGGTCCTTCTAGTCTTGTGTTCCAGGACCATCATGATGAGCTCCTGGTCATTCTTTTGCTTTCAGGTGGCCTGAAGAGTGATTCTGCAAAGACGTAAAAAGAGACACAGTGAAAGCATTCTGCTTCACAGAGTTATCCAGAATTTGAGATGGGTGCTAGCCATAAGTGAGAAAGGATTCAGGTTATACCCTATTTCCCAGGAATCAGCCTATGCATTTTTAAGTTGATCCTCTGCATATTGTAGCTTTTGGCGCAAAGTCAGATCTAAATCTTTTCTGTTGTCAGAGAGGTAGGAAGAAAAGACACTGTGAAGGTATGTCTGGACAGCATCCCAAGCTTGGGAATGATTGTAAGGAATGCCAGTCATTCAGATGTGGTGGTAGTTAGGGTGACAGGGCAGTCTGGAGTGGAGGAACAAGGCCTCCTGTCTTTTTCCAATAAATTCTACTGCAGCCTCAAGAGCTTCGAGGCAGGCCAAGACTAGTTTATCGATGGAAGTCTGACTCATAAATTTTTTGGCAGTATTGACCATAAATTGATTAAGGACATGGGCTCTCTGGAGAGTATGATGCAGGCTAACTCCAGCTACAGTGGCAGAGACGGTAACACCTACTACTGCTAGGATGCCCATGATGAACAGGCCAACAAAAATCTTTTTGACCTTGTAGTAGAGTACCAGTAAGCTTGAAAAGCACACCTAGTCCCAATGGATGCATATAGTGCTTACAGAGATTAACAGGAGCCCAGGCTGAAATGCAAAGTCTAAGTACTAACAAGGAGGAGATATTTAATTGGGTGGTAATTGGGTGATGTTATCATTACTTTCACAGGACAAAAACCAGCCCAGGGAGGTATAGATTTCATAATTATTTTCTAGTTGTTTTATCTGTAAAGTGGAGGTAGCAAAGAGAACGTAGGGAGAAGGCACACAAACAGTGGTCCAGCAAATTAGGTATTGTACAGGGAGGTCCAAGTTAGGTTAATATGTCATTTTACATAGTTTTCACTGTGGTTAATAATAAGCGTGAAGAAGGGAAAGCTTAGCTTCCAGAGATAAACAAGGTCCTTTTAATTTCCCTTTATGTGCAGAAATTAGAGGGCCAGACAAGCCTCCATCTTTCCAGAAACAATTCTCCCTACTAAACTGGTCAAAGGATATGGTCTTATTAGAATATTTTGTTTTAAGATGTCCTCTAGGGCCCCTGTCAGTAATAGTCCAATTTCAGCAGTGAAGATTATGCTCAGTTTCCCCATAACAGGTTGTCCAGGGAATAATGTTCCAGAGGTGATCTTAATATTTGAGACTAGAGCAAGTTCTAACATTGGGAGTATGAGATATGCTTGTTTTTCCAGGTATGGCAAAGCTTGTGGCTGAGAAGAAGGTATGATTGTCCGACCTTGTAGAGGTTTTGGGCTTTCCATGTAAAAGCCAGTTGTTTTTTAGTTTAAGGCAAGTAGATAAGTTGCTGAGTTTTGTAACACACATAGAAGGTAAGCCACCATTGAGTCTTGGCCTATAAAGCCAATGTTCTTGTTCAGTTTGGAAGGGCAGGTTAAGATTGGCTCCTTCAATGAACTCTGTCCTAATTATTAATAGGAATATCCCAGGTATGTTAAGCTATCAGATATAGGTAGGTTGAGATGAGCACAGTATAAATATTGAGCTTGGCCTGACAAATGAGGGAAGGGAATGTAATCGGGGTTACACATATCAAAGTTTTGGTTAATGACAGAAATCATGGCCATCAGATGTGAATTAGGGGTATATGTGATATCATTGTGTTGTAAAGAGGATGCTGGCCTGGTCATATCAGTCATATCAGGGGCAAGGACTTTCATTGGTGGAGTAGCTTCAGGATAAGGAGTCCATGAAGAGGCTTCTTCCATCTTGAAGAAGGGGGCCGAATGCCGCTCACTCAGTCATTCTCTGGATGTGCTGGTTCACTGGAAGATGTCCTGGGGGTCTCCATGACACCATGGGAAGGCTTTACCAAATGAGAGGGAATCCACAGAAGTCCGGAATCTGAAAGAACACAAGCATATCCTTGACCCCAGGGAGAAGTTTCGTGGGCCCATTCCATGTGGACCCCCCCCTTCAGGGGTTTTGCCTAGCATCGTAGGGTGAGAGGGTTTATTTTGTTTTGAAGAATGTCACTCAGCTGCAGTTAGGCCTTAAGGATTAAGATTTTAAAAGTTAAGAATAATCATAGCATGATCAAGAAGGAGCTGAAGTTGTAATGCAGCCAAAGGTAATTCCCACTTTTTGCTTTTTAACATGTGTTTTGAACATAATATATGTTGATTTCACAACAATTTGGCCTTGTGGACTATAAGGAATGTGTAAGTCCAACCAAGTCTTAAGTAAAACAACTTAAAGGGGTGTGTTGTCCTGTTGTTTTACCCTTTTTGCTAAAATTATATTTATTTATTTATTTACTTGCTCACTTATGTATTTATTGCCATTAACAAAACTGTATTTTTTCTGTGGTTGTTGTAGAATGCACTCATTTTTTTTTTTTTTTGGCTCAGCAGTAACTTACATATTGATCATTGGCCATTGATGCAGGGGGCTAAATGGCCAAAGTTAAGTTCTATTCCCCTGCCTTTTTCAGCAATGCCCACATAGCTATGCTTCAGCCATGTGGCTATCCATTTGTGGCATATGATGGGTAAAGATTAGTAAAATGGCTTTCATGTATCTTAGTAAAAGCTCTTTATATATCATCCATCCTTTACATGGCATAGGCATCTGTTACCCTGCTAAACGGGAACAACACAAATGTGGAGGATTTTGGAGGCTGGCACCAAGAGTAGTTCCATCATTTTCCAGCCTTTGGATCAAAGGAAGAGGAATTTTAATTTTAACCCTGTGTGTTTTTAAATTTTATTTATTTTAGTCCTTCCTGCCTACACATAAAATTCCTTTTTAAAAATTTTTTTTCATAAATCTTTTACAACTTTTTTGGCATTAGATTTTGTCCCAAGCCATTTTTCTCTAAATAACCAGTCTCATTTAGGACAAAATTACTTTCTTTTACCTTCAACAA
>NC_043711.1:57752738-57757813 GCF_006229205.1 Suricata suricatta
TGAATGCAAACATATGGTATCTATCCTTCTCTGCCTGACTTATTTCGCTTAGCATGACACCCTCAAGGTCCATCCACTTTGCTACAAATGGCCATATTTCATTCTTCCTCATTGCCATATAGTACTCCATTGTGTATACATGCCACATCTTTTTGATCCATTCATCAGTTGATGGGCATTTAGGCTCTTTCCATGATTTGGCTATTGTAGAAAGTGCCACTATGAACATTGGGGTACATGTGCTCCTATGCATCACCACTTCTGTATCCTTTGGGTAAATCCCCACCAGTGCTATTGTTGGGTCATAGGGGAGTTCTATCGATAGTTTTTTGAGGAGTCTCCACACTGTTTTCCAGAGCGGCTGCACCAGTTTACATTGCCAACAGTGTAGGAGGGCGCTCGTCTCTCCACACCCTTGTCAGCATCTATAGTCTTTTGATTTGTTCATTTTAGCGACTCTGATCAGTGTGAGGTGGTACCTCAGTGTGGTTTTGATTTGAATTTCCCTGATGATGAGTGACGCTGAGCATCGTTTTATGTGCCTGTTGGCCATCTGGATGTCCTCTTTGGGGGAGATGCTGAAAAAGCATTTGACAAAATACAACATCTCTTCTTAATAAAACCCCCCGAGAAAGTTGGGATAGAAGGAACTTACTTAAACATCATAAAAGCCATTTACGAAAAGCCCAAAGTCAATGTTATCCTCAATGGGGAAAAACTGAGAGCTTTCCCCCTGAAATCAGGGACACGACAGGGATGTCCACTCTCACCATTGTTGTTTAATATAGTGTTGGAAGTCCTAGCATCAGCAATCAGACAACAAAAGGAAATAAAAGGCATCAGAATCGGCAAAGAAGTCGTCAAACTTTCCCTTTTCGCAGACGACATGATACTCTACATGGAAAACCCGATCGACTCCACCAGAAGCCTTCTAGAACTGATCAATGAATTCAGTAATGTTGCAGGGTACAAAGTCAATGTGCAGAAATCAGCTTTTACTATTTTTTAAATATTTATTAGTTTTAACTACATTGAGCATTATGTTCACTCGTAGAAAATGTAGTCTCCAGTAAAACCAAGTAGTGACCAATTGTGAATTATCTGTTACATCAGAAAATTTTTTCAATGGTTGGCTTATGAATCCATTAAGCATAAGGCATAGATTTAAATATTTTAGTTTTATGTATGTATGTATGTATGTATGTATGTATTTAATAAGAAGCCAGAAGCATAAACCTCTGTTTAGTAAGTAATGCTTCAGCATTCTATTTGATTGGGAAGAGGTCTGAATGTCTGAATAACTTAATTCATCACCTAAGCAAATGTTAAAAAGGTCAAAGATCCTGAAAGGTATCTTGAGAATTACCCATTAAAACTATGGGGCAAACAAAGTTAACCACTACTTTAAGTCATGTTTTTGCTAACTAATTGGAACAGAGATAACACGAGCTTGTTTGACCTCTAGAAACTCTTAGTAGAATAGTTTTATATGTAATGCTTATAACTTTAAAGACAGATCCAACAAACTTAAATTAGTTTACACACCAAGTATGTTTCATTTACTATTGAAATCCTGGGAAGTTTGTTAAAACCTTAGCAAGTTATTATAAAGCACATCCTAAATAGGATTACAGATCATTACAAACCTTAAAACTTTATTTTTTTGACCAACATGGCACTAAAAGATTCCAAAGGTGAACGTTTAGCAGTATATAGTTGTGAGCAAAACCTAGCTCCTGTAGCATTGAGAAGATTTAATTCAGCATTTAAAGATCTGATACAGATGAAACCTAAAGCTTAGGTTTTCCTGGTAGACAAAAGAGAAGGAGAGAGGGAGGAGGGAGGGAGGGAGGGAGGGGGGGGAGAGAGAGAGAGAGAGAGAACCTTTGTTTCCACTGTCTCATTAAGAGCAGAACAGTCCAAGAAAACTTTGTTTTTTGAGCAGAGAAAAAGCAGAATTTCAACCTTATACCAGTGCACTTTTAAAATTCCATTCCTCTCAACCTTAGTAGAATAAACTTTTATGATTTCAAAGACATGTCTATGTTAATAATATTTTATCTGTGTCCCCTTAAAAGTTTACTATGGTTAATATTTTCCCGTGGAACCAGTGAGGAAATTTAAAGTTAAAGGAGGTGGTTATTGTTGTTGTTGTTGTTTTTGCCTTTTCATACTGTGGGGAGGAGGAGCAGGATGCTACTTGAGGCATCTGAAGAGCCAGATACTCAGGCAGAACCCCAGAAGGTGCAGAAACTGGAGGAGGGGGTAGGGAAGGCAGAAAAGGTGTAGTGCCTGATGCCAAGAGGCCTGAAGGCAGACAAAGCCCTCAGAGAGTAAAGAAAAGAGTTCACATGGTCCTAAAGCCTGTCAGTTCAGCTAGCTGAGCAGATAACCAATTTTTTGTTTGGTTTGGTTTTTCACTAGTGGAATTGGGCAATCTGCGTTGGGCCAGAGAAGACAGGAAAGTTCCATGAAACAAAGGAGCTTCAGCAGCTGCTTGAGAATATTCTTTAAAATCTCTATCCAGAGGCAGACTAGCCAGAGACAATCAGCTCGAAATATCATAGTTCTAATTCCAGGAAATGAATGAGGGAGAAGCCCTCACATATAGTTAAAGTAACCAGAGTGTATGGACAGAAACAGAGAAAGAGAGTTAGAGTTCCCTATATTAGGGATGCCTGTGTAAAATACACCACACTATTTTACTAAATTGTTTTAGTGACAATGATTGGAAGCTGGGCTCCCTGCCTCCGTTGGGAATATTGGCCTATGTCAGACAGTCATTCAAAAGACACCTAAATCAAGGCGGCAAAGCTGTGCAGTGCAGGAGCAACTCAAGCATCCTGAATCTCTAGGGCACAGATAGCATACTGGGTTGGGGTCAGGATGATTTTCATGAGAGCCCCAGTCACAGGCAAACATGGAATAAGTGCCACAAATATTTTCTCAAATACTGATGGTAAAAGGGCTGTGATGGATATACAGCTGAACTGATGTTTGTGATTCTTTGATTATTGGAAAGAGCAGGCCTACATGGTCCCATTGCCCATTTTACCTGACAACGGGCAACAGCAGGAATTTACTGCCTTTATGGGCTTCTCTAAGGCACTTTCCCATTTAAGTAAGGACCTGATCAGAGCCTGTTGATGAGGTGTTTTGAGACTTGATATCATCCCACCCTTTGGGGGGAGGGGGAGTATCTTTTGGCTTCAAAGGCACCAGAGGCACAGCCTGATTATAGGGAAAGCCAGGTTTCCCCCGCTTTTTAGATAACTCTATGTCTTTACATATATCTTCAGAGCTCAAAGGGCAAAGGGCAGTGTTGAGGATGGACCAGGTAAGAATTACTTTTTGGGGGGACACTAGCCCCTTTAGAATGTCTGGCCTATAATGTTTTTTCTACTCGTTCCCACAATTTATGATCATAAGTTCCTTGTTCTGGGAACCAAAGGCAATTCTGTTGGTTAGCAATAATTGAAGGAGAGCCTGATAGTATAGAATCATCCCTGCTGTCTTTCCTAGTGACTAAAGAATTCTAAAATAGAGCTTTTGTAGGGAGTCAGAGGCTAGGGAGGGAGCTATGGAGTTTCCCATGGGAGATCTCTCAAAATGTTCCCTGGCAGCGAATCCTAATAGTTTTCTTATATCCTTTACCTCCTCTGGCTGAGACTGCATAGGTGCTTATTTTTCTTGGAGCTCTTAACATTCCCCAGCATCCTGCAGTCCTTTTATCACTGCTCTTGACCATGTGGGCTCCCTGCTCACATAGGCCCATAGTCTCCATTGTTTTCACTTTGGGGTCACCATCTGTCATACACTCTGGGTCTAAATTCTCTTTTGTCTTAGGAGGAGAGCGAGACACAAGATTAAAAAATAAGACAGAGAGGTGACTAATATCCCAGAAAAGACAAGATCCCCAAATAAGGGTCCTAGCCTATTATTTATTAAGATCAGAAGGCTTACAAATATGATGGGTGTGCACAGAGACCAAGAAGCTGTGCACATCAATTCACAGGCAAGAGGGAAAGGGGATTTTTGAAGATATACAGTGTTTGGGGTTTGGGTCAATATAAAACTAAATCCTGGCACCTGGCAGATGGACAGGTGGTTGTTAATGGCAGAAAGGAGGCGCCTTGTCTGATTCTCTTAGCTAGCCTAGGGGATAAGACAGATAGGACAAAACACACTGAGGTGAACAAGGTACCTTTTTTGTTGTTGTCGTTAACTATCATCCCTCTGTGTTGCTTCCTCTGTACCTTCACAGCAGCAGAGTGCAGAGAGAGGTCTATAGCCCTCAATTCCTCTTACCTAATTTGCTCCTTCCTTACTGTGAAAGCAGCTTTCTGCTATAATATTAAATGGGGGGGGGAGGGGCACTCTTGCCCTGCATGTGTAATCTTGCCTACCTCAAATACCTTTGTATTGGGAGACTGGGTGCCCGTTCCTATTTGGGGGCCTTGACCTATCCCTCTCTATGTTTGGGGCTCTGCACCCCCATATTCTTGGGTGCCTATGCACTTCACTATTCTTCAGGTGCCTATATTATTTACCCAAACACGGTATGAGGATTCTATGGCTTTTTATTTCTTTATGCCTTGTGAACCCATTGCTTTAAGCCTGGGGATTCCTAACCCTACCCCCCTCAACCCATCTAGCCCATCTCTCAGCCCCCTGAAAATGAAATCAATGAATTTATCCCATTGACAATTGCGCCAAAAATACTTTGTAAGATACTTAGAAATCCTAACCATATTTAATACATAGTAGCAGAATATGTACTATTGAAGCTTGAAAAGATGTGAGTTCTTTGTGTGCAACCTTTCATTTATGCATGTGAGAGGGTTATCATTTTTTAAAATATTTTTACATTGTAGTACTTGTTTTGCTTGTTGGTGGTGTTTGCTTATTTAATACATTCTGTCAAGGACAGAAATTACATGCTGGTTTTTTGTTTTTTTTTCTTTCCCCCCTAGGGAGTGTGTCTTGGGTTTTTCCCTTATTATTTTTACTTTTTTTTTTCCTCTTCTTTTTATGGTGGTGGGGGTGGTTATGTTTAATTGAAGTTGCTTTTATAG
>NC_043711.1:57757913-57796113 GCF_006229205.1 Suricata suricatta
ATTTCTGTATAAGTCTAATTACATGAAATAGAAGTGGGGGTTTTGATTTTTTACTTTGCTTTTCTGGTTGGAGTATCATTGTAACTACTGTATTGTAAATGATGGAAAATAATTGTATATGTTAAAAAAATAAATTGTATATAAAAAAAAAAGAAATCCTAACCAAAGAGTGATTAGAGCTGTACTCTCAAAACTTATGAAGGAAATGGAAGAGAGCACATAGAAATGGGAAAACATTCCAAGCTCAAGCTTTGGAAGTACAAACGTGGTTAAAATTTCTATATGACCTAAAGCAACCTACACATCTAATGCAATTCCTATCAAAATACCACCAGCATCTTTCACACAAGTAGAACAAACAATCCTTATATATGTATGGACTCACCAAGACCCCGTAGCGCCAAAGTAATCCTGAAAAAGAAAAGGAAGTCTGGAGGAAACATTGTTGAACATATTCCAAAGAGCACTTAAAAAATAAAGAAAAAGAAAACAAATTCTAATGATTTATTGTGACCAACTCACTTATTCCAATAATGCTTTTATCTATATGCTTATATTTCAGCAAGAATATTATAAATCAAGTGTTTGACACTCAAATATTTACAATAAGTGAAGAAAAATGAGAGCAGAATGTGTTATCATGAATTTTCAATGTTCTTTATGACATCTCCTAATCACAAGTGTTTCAAATTATTCAAACTCATTTCAAGGTGACAGCTGAAATTGACAAAGTTCAAAAGCCACAAATGACACACTGCCTTTCAAGTGGATTTAGGCATTTCTACATTTGTGTCAGGTTATCAGTTACCTGTTTGGAGATCACACAGAATAAGTCACAGCTCAACCCCACTTTAGTCAAATATGTTATTTTAATGACTATGTAGCCAAAGACATAAAAAACAGAGTGATGTGTTCCTGTGTGTTTAATGCTGTCCCAAGACAGGTATCATGCTGCCAAGCAATCAGGTTAGATTTTAAATGGAGCAGAGAATATAAATCCCAAATGCATTTCAATGCACGCGGTGCTGGAAGGAGACCACCTCACCTCAGGGGCAAGAAGAGACTGAGATCAGGCGTCAGAGACAGGAGTGACTGGTGTGTCCTCAGACAATGACAAGAACATGCTAGGCAAGTTCCCTAGTGTGCTGGTGGTGTGCTACCACACAGCAATTAGTTTTGATGTTGGGGAAGAAAGGTTGCTCTTCTGTTCTGAGAACTCAGTCCTGGGCAGGATTGTGTTGGCCTATATGGTCGCTTCCTACTCTCTACCAACTCCTGGAATGCCTGAACTTCCTTCATTCTGAGATACTAACGGTTTGTCCATGCAATGCCCATGCCTTGAAGATGTGAGGACAGAAAAAAGAAACTCGAAAACTAAAAGAACACAGCCCATTTCCACAGACTTGGGTGTGATCCAGGAGTCAGACAAGAGCCCCCAAATCACCATTGTTCTATCACTGAAGGAAAGGAATGGAAAATAGCGACAGCTCTTTTGCCCACAGGGCTCCTAAGTGTAACTAAAGGAAGTTCCCTCAGATCTGGCCCACTCGTGTTCATGATGAGACCAACCTATCCAGGGAAAAGTGCTAGTGACTTAAGGGGAAACTTAATACCATTTTCATGTGAGATGAAGACATTTGGCCCTCAGGACATCCCTTCAGATTCCCTTGTTCTTTCATTAATGAGGATTTCACTAGGGGACATTCACAGACATAATCTGGGAACAGTTTCTGATTTGAATCATGGAGTTGTGACTAGTTCTCAGTAATGAGGGAGAGCCTGGGCAATAGGAATCTATTGGCCTCTTCTGCAAGCTCTACCTTGGCAAACAGAGGCACAGCACTCTTGAAATTTTTCAGCAGAAGAGGGTTGCATGTACGCAGGGGCAGATGATGTTGGGAAGGATCTGATCTCTTTTCTGAAGCAAGGGTCTAGGGTCAAATTCAGGAGCTACAGGGCTGTCACTCAGACATCGCCCAGTCCTTCCCAGGGAGCCTGCACTCACACCATGAGTAATCATATATCAATTAACTCCTGATATCAGAAAGGAAAGGTTGACCTCCTGCCAGTAAGAATTCTGTGTTTGCCAGTATTCTGTTGGCATGGGACCATTGCCCTGCTGTCTACCCCTTTCAGGATAGCCTGAGTCCTACCTCCTGAGACACTCAGGGTCCATGCACATAAATCCAGTCACTGAGCAGGTTAGGGCACAAAGTTACTCAAAGACGAAAGTATCAGAGCCGAATATGCAGACTTGTCAGGAGCAAGATACTACCTTGTGAGTCACAACTATGTCCACAGATAGGAAGGGCTTGAGAGCTGGTGACAGCTTGACATATTCCTAACCTTACTGAAGTTGGGGTGCATGACTTTGGTCCACAGAACTCCCTGGTATTCCAGGATTACAGGATATTCCACTTCTCCTCAGGCCACAGTTCTTTCATACTCCTTGGACACCAATGTTGCCCAGGGACTTGTGCTAGGAACATTATCTATAGCTTCATTCTGGTCTCATTTGAAATGAAGAACCTTAGCCCTCAGTGTGTCCCTTTTGATTCCCTTACACTTATCCTAACCGTGTGTTCACTGTGAGAAATTCAGGGCCAGCGTCTGACAGCCTCTTTCTTCAATTTTAATTGCAGATCATGCCAAGTTCCCATTTGGAACTGCTTGAGGAACAGGTGCCCCTGGGGTGTCTGCCACAATTACCTTGGGAACTGGAGGTATTGGGGACTTGAATGTGTTAAGCACATGAGAATTGCATGTGGGTAGGGGCAGGTGATATTTGGAGACAGTTGGCCTCACTTCTGTGGCAAATGCTGATAGAGATGTGGCCGTCAGAGCCACAGTAAGAAGTTAAAAAAAAAAAAAGTCCCACTGATAGGGCTGATTAACTCCAAGTGAGCATACATGAAGGTTGTTTTCTACCCCCTTAACAACTAATTTCTGATATCCAGGGAACAATGTTGCCCTCCTAAAAACCTGGGCATTGAAGCCTTCTGTTTGTGCACTGACTATTCCTATGCTCTGTGTCTCTGCCATTGGCTGCCTGTACATTCTGGTTTCTGAGCTTCTAAGGGTTCCCATATGCCCACAGCAGGTGAATGTGGGACTACTCAAAACTGAAAAAAATCAGAACCCGGTCCCACCAACTTGGGCACCAGTCCGCATGAAGACTCTGCCCTCCAAATCACACTGCTTTCTTCTCTTGGCAGGAAAAGCTGCAAAGCTGGCAAGTACCTCAAGCCCTCCTACACCGTTTAAGGTCAACTGCAGCGTTTTCAAGCTACTTTAGGATCCCAGCTGTAGCTTAAAATATGTTCCATTTCTCTATAGCCCACAGGTTTCCCAAAGTCCTAGGATACCAAGTTTCCCTGGGAATTTGTGCCAGTCACTTCGTTCACAGCTTATCATCTGAGATAATGTGGACCAAAGTGCATCCCTTCCAATTCTCTTGGTCTTTTTCTAAACAGGTTATCCTGTCAGGTGTTGAAAGTACAAGCCTGGAAGTATTTCTTTCTGATTTTAATTGTGGAGTCCTACCAAGTTCCCCTAAGTCCAGGAGAACGTGGGCAATGGGTTCTTCATGGGCTCATGTGTGAGACCTATCTCGGCAACAGAAGGCAAAAAGCCTTGGAAAGGGCCCAGTGTTATTGGGAGGGAGCCCTCCTCACTTCTGGGCAAGGGGAGATGGAGATCAGAGGTCCGAGTCAGGAACCACGTGGCTGTTACTCAGACAGTGCCCAGTATTCACAAACAGCTAACACATGGTGATTCCTAAGGACATATTGCCCTCCCTTACGGAGACCTGTGCGCTTGGCAGGCTTCTGTTGGCCTGAGTGGAGTTGGTGATCCCACTGGCCCCTGTGAGGTTCCTGAATTCTGAGAAGATAAAAGTTTGAGCATGAGCCTTTTTCTTCCCCAGATGGCCGGTGCAGAGAGTCCATTCAAGGAAGGGACTCTGGGAGCAGAACCTAATTACACAGACATGACTGCTAGCCAGCACAGAGAAGCCAACATTCAGATAGATCATGAGTTCCTCTACCCACTAAATAGAAGAGTAAGGCAGAGCCTTTCTGCCCTATCAGCTCAGGATGCACTCTTCTTGTGGGTGGTGCTTCCTTTCAGCTGAACCTCACAGGGGTTTCCATCTTACTCTCAGGACACCAGGATGCCTAGGAAATGGTGCTCATCTCAAAGGTCCTAGCTTCATTCCATTTTTAACTGAGATGAACAACTTTGGTCCTCAGTGTGTTCCTTTAGATTTATTATTAGAATTATTATATTATTATTAATAATAATGTGAAAAATGACGGGTCATATGATATGGGCTTAAGGAAGGTAAAGTCAAAAGGCAAGTGACAATTACTTGCATAGGCTAAAGTCTCAAAGATTCCTGGAGGCCTAGCTATTGTCAAGGTAATTTGTTTTTACCCCCAGCAAAACATTAAGACAATAGGGGGTTCCTGGAGAAGCATTTTACTCTACCAGCCTCAAGTATTTGTCAATGGGCTGCAGGTGACTAGGAAATTACATTTTGTTTTTTTAACGTTTATCTTTTTTGAGAGAGAGATGGAGAGAGAGAGGGAGAGGGAGAGAGAGAGGGAGGGGGGGAGAGAGAGGGAGAGGGAGAGGGAGGGAGGGAGGGAGAGAGAGAGAGAAATGCATCAGAAGAGGGGCAGAGAGAGGGAGACACAGAATCTGAAGCAGACTATGAGCTGTCAGCTCAGAGCCCTACATGGGGCCAAAATTCAGGAACTGTTGAGATCATGACCTGAGCCAAAGTTGGAGGCTTAAGAGACTCAGTCACCCAGGGTCCCCAGGAAATTGTTTTATCTGCCATTTCCTTCTTGCCTTTGTTCCTCACATCCTATGGAGGGCAGGGTGATGTTGGTGCTCCAAGAAAGGGAGTCCATAGGTTTCTGGAGATAAGGTCCTTGCCTTTTTCTTGTAATTTACAAATACTATGGTATTTGTAAATTGATGGAGGCTTTATCAGCATAGCCATTTGTTTTCTGTTTTGTCCTTTTTCCTTGGGCAGTCAGGGGGTGCATGAGGAATATCACACATATCCCTCCTAGGGGTATAAGTAGGGAATGCTAGCTTGTGTTTGGCCCTCAGCTTGCCTTCTGCTCCCTCATCAAGCAGATGGATGCTTCCCATTTATTCAGCCCACGTGAATTTTCCTTCAGAAAATAGTGAGATTGTGCTGCTCTCTTTATTCCCAGAATTATCCCATTCTCATCGAATGAAGTTCTTTGGCTTTCTATATATCCATTCCCATCCACTTGCTCTTTCTGTAAATAAGTTCCCACTGTGGGGAATTCAAGGCCAGACCAAAGAGCAATGCCCCCTCATTTTAAATGGGGAGCCTGGCCAAGGTATCCTGACTCTGGCAGAGGTTGGGCAAAAAGCCCCCTGGGGTTTGCCTTTTAGAAGTATTTTGACAATAAAAAGACCTAGGGCACTTGAAGGTTGCCAGAAAAAATATTGGTGTATAGGCAAAGCCATAGAATTGGGAGGAAGCACCCTCACTTATGGGGAGAACAACAGAACTAGTTACTTTCTCTGTTTTATCCCATTCTCTGCTGAAATGAAGACCTTTGACCCATCATGTGTCCATTCTGATCCCTTCCCTGTTTTTCTAAGGAAGTCTTGAGTTACAGTGAGATGTGATAGGGCTTTCATTCACACAGCGAATGCCCACAGATTGATGGCCAGCTCCCACACAATTCCTATGCTAGCCTAGAGCAGTCAGTTTCTGATATCCCTCAAAGAGAGATGAACTACCTGTTAGTGAGACTGTGGGGGCTTGACAGTGATGGGAGTAGGCAAAATGATGGTTCCAGTTTGCCTCCCTCCCCTGATTGTTTGAGATGACATCATATGGAAAAGCAAATGGTTCTTAGATGGGCATTTAGTTCCCAGCGCTGGCCAGTGTATTGCCTATTCAAGGACTACTTCCACAGACCCTGATTCTAAACACAGAAGCGTCAAACCCAATTACACCTCTGGTAACTGTATCTACTATTGCTCAGGGTAAGAAATCCACTCAGTGCTAGAAGCTTTACCTCCCTTTCTGAAGTCTCAGATGAAGAATTCCTGCAAAACTGGTTGCCAGGGTAGCCACTGGAGGTTTCCTTTGCCCCAGCCAAGATGTGATTCTGATACCCAAGACAGCCAGCTTGTCCAAAGAGTGTGCTGGTCTCTTCATTCTCAGGTTTATCCCATTCTGATCTTGTAAGGAAAACTTTGGCACTCGTTGTATGCAATTCCATCATTTTGCCCTTTTTCAAACCAGGTCTTCATTGTGAAACATTCCTAGCCAGTGTCCAAGAGAGATCTCAGCTTTTAACTGGACAGTCTTGTTGAGCTCATGTTACTCCAGTACAGGTTGAGGGACAGGGCCCCTTGAGACTTGCCTTTCCTAAACGTGTTAACAATGGGAAGCCCAGGGCATTGGAATTTCTGCCCATAGGTCATGTCCAGAGGAGGTGGGAGAGAGCTGACCTCCCTCGGAAGGCCAAAAGAACCTTAGCTACTCATTTCATTCTCAGCTTTATGCTGTCCTCATCTGCAGTGAAGATCTCGGGCCAATGATGTCTCCATTCCCGTCTCCTTGCACTTTTTCTACTTATGCATTCGCTGTGGGGATTCAGGGCCAGAATGTCAGAGCAATGTCCTCTCATGTCAGAGGGGGAGTCAGGCAACATGGGCCCACCCACAGGGCTTGCCTTTAAGCCTTGCATTGACCACAAAAGACAAAGGGCATTTGAAGGAGCCCGGCACAGAGTATCTGCAGTAGGCAGGAACAAAGGAGTGTGATGGAGCCAGGCCGAATCCTGCAGCAAGTGGGAATGAAGCCAGGCACCACATCCCGAGTTATATCCCATATCTCTCTTATAATAAAGAACTCCGGCCCTCCATTTGTTCCCATCCCCTGGCAGAATTTCTAACAAGGTCACACTCAGGAAAAATGGGGCTGTCACTCACATAAAAAACACTCAGAAATTAATGGAGTGCTCCCCCTCACTACCTGTGCTAGCCAAGACCCATCAGTTTATAATATCCCAAAGGGAACATTTCTCTCTTTTTACTGAAAATGTGATGCTTGACAGGTTACAGGTGGCACGGTGATGTTTCCCCTGATTGTGTCCCTTGGCGGGCTCATTGAGCTGCCTTCCTTCTGAAAAGCAGAAGGCTCTCAGATGGGCAGTTTGCTCCAGACATGGGTCGGTGCAGAAAGAGCCCAGTCAAGGACTCCTGCACCAGAACCTGGTTCCAAACACTTGAAGGTCACCAGGGAGATTGACCAGGAATCACTGAATGAATGTTGCATCTATAAGTGATGGAAAGGGCAGGAGAAAGGGGAATGGCCAGGAGAATTCCTGGATCATAAAGTTCTGGATGAACATTTCTTGTAGGAGGGGAATCAGGTACAGTCAATGTACATTTCCTGTGGCCCACACCATCAATGTTTCTTACTCTTCAGGTCATGCTGGTCACTTTATCCTTTGCTTTCTCCTATTCTCCCCTGCAAGAAAGAACTTTGGGCCTCTGCGGATCCATGCCTGTTTTTGGTCTCGTTCTCAAACTAGGTTTCCTCTGGTAGGCATCGGAGCCATGTTTAAGGTCAATTCACTCTCATTTTAACTGATGACTTGAGTCAAATAATCTGGACTCTGGAATACATTGGGATATGGGGCCTCTTATCACTGTGTTTGAGAACTATGCATTCATGTGGAAACCTAGGCCGTTTGAAGGTGCCCAGCATGGAATGTTTGTATGTAGGCAGGCCCAGAGGAGTTGGAAGAATACCAGGCCTGCTTCTGGAACAAGAAAACATGAGGCTATACGGTACATTTTCAGTTGTATCCTATTCTCATATGGATTTCAGATGAAGGTTTCTTCTGGAATGGGCTTACAGGTAAAACCAGTGGCGTGTTTCCCTTTGCCCAGTGCACTGGTACTTCCCATTCTGAAGCAGCTTCAAAGGGATTGTGCTAGTCACTTGATTCTCACCTTGATTCCACTCTCATAGGAAAGGAAGAACTTTGACTTCCATGTGACCATTCCCATGCCCTTGCTGGTTTCCTTTCATTAAACATTTCTTTGTTTATAGGTGAAAGAGAGAGCAAGTTAGCAAGAGAGAGGGAACAAACAGGAGTGGGATAGGAGCAGAAAGAGGAAGACAGAGGATTCAAACAGGCTCTAGACTGTAGGCACAAAGTCTGATGTGGGGCTTGACCTCATGACACTGAGATAACGACCTGAGCCAAAATCAATGATGGGCTGCCTAACCGACTGAGCCCCCAAGGTACTCCTTCCCACGTTGTTTGTGTAATTATAATTATGGTTCCCATTAGGCACAGTAGGCCTGTCAATAACTCAGTTAAAACCCAGGAATTGGTGGAAAGCTCCCACTCTGCTCCCATGCTGACTGAAAGCATTC
This sequence comes from Suricata suricatta, assembly GCF_006229205.1. Taxonomy (NCBI): domain Eukaryota; kingdom Metazoa; phylum Chordata; class Mammalia; order Carnivora; family Herpestidae; genus Suricata; species Suricata suricatta. The sequence continues at coordinate 57,766,366 of NC_043711.1, forward strand.
AGTTTCTGATACACAAAAGGATCCACTGACCTCCTGTCACTGACAACTTGGTGCTTGAAAGCCTGGAGTTGACATGGTAATAGACAACAGAACTCCAACCACCAGCTGCTACAGATGCCTTTATTCTGAAAAGCAGACAATTCACCCATTTGTAGTATTCTTCATGATCTGCAGAATGTGCAGAAACAGCTCATTCAGGGACCAGTGCACCTGAAGCCAGTCACAAGCCAGAACCTGCTAACTATGCATCATGACTGACTCAAAGGACAGGGCAAAAAGAATCCAATGGGGAAAATGTTCCCTCTCCTCCTGAAGGAACAATGCAGGAGGCTTCCCATTGTCCTAGCCCACATATTGTTCTTACTCCTGAGACAAGCATCTTGCCAGGAGATTGTGCTAGTCCCTTCATGTTTTGCTATATCCCCTTCTCTTCTGTTAATAAAGAACACTGGCCTTCTGTGTATTCTCCTCCATCCTGCTGTTCTTTTTCAAGGTAATTTTCCATTGCCCATTCAGGCAAAGTGCCTCAGAGCCATCTTCTCGACTTGTAACTAGGGAGTCTGGCCATGTTCTTGTCACTCTGGGTTATGCTGGGCTCCCTCAAATATTGCCTTTCAGTATGTTGATAAAGATAAGATCAAGGCATTTCAAGGTGCCCAGCAGGAACGCTCGTATGTAGTCAAGGTCAGAAACTTCAGGAGGGAGCTATCCTCACTTCTGGGACAAGACGAATATGGAGCTGGACATTTCCTTCTCTGCTTGATCCCATTCTCCACTGAAATGAAAACATTTGGCCATGTGTGTAGCCATTCCAATTCCCTGGCTGTATGACAACTATGCCTCGGGTCCCAGGCAAGGCTAATGAGGTTGTGCCCCACATAGTGAGTGCCCAGACATTACTAATGAGCTCTGACTTTGGTCTGTGCTAACCAGGAGCAATCAGTTTCTAATATTCCAAAGGACAAATTGCCTGCCTGGGAGTGCTTGGTGTTTAGCTGGCAGATTAAAAAATGATGGTTTGTGAACTTGTCACCCTCCCTGGACATTAAAGATGCTCTCACCCTGAAGTGTAGTGGGTTCACCCATGTGCTGTATTCTCAAGGATCTGCTTAGCACAGAAAGAGACCATGCAAGAACTACTGCACCACAGCCCAGTTCAAAACACTTGAGCACAAACCCACTCCCCTTGAATCACTGCTGCCTCTATCCACTAGTAGGATGGGAAGGGGAAAAGGTGAACTCCAGAAGCTTTCCCTCTTTCTCAAGTAAGAATACAGGCATCTTGCCATGAGGGTTCCCACTCCCAAAGATGGAGTGTGCCCTTTGCCCTGGCCCATATGTGTTTCTTATTCCTGAGACAGCATACCGGGAGATTGTACCAGTCATTTCATCCTCGGACTTATACCATTCTCATCTCTCACAGGAACACCATCCTGCAAGGTATCTGTCTCCATCCTTTTAGTCTTTCTAATGTTTATTTTTATATTTGAGGGAGAGAAGCACAGAGCCTGCTTGGCATTCTCTCTGTCTCCCTCTCTCTCTCTGCCCCTACCCCATTAACGCTGTCTCTCTCTCAAAATAAATAAATAAATAAATAAACTTAAAAAATATTATCTAAAGGTGTGTTGTTAATATAATTATTTAATCTTCTCTGTCACTTTATTTTTCCTTATTTAATACTTTTTTATTTTTATTTTCAAAATTATATATATGGTTGTGAAAAAATAAAATGTATATTTAATTTTTTTACTACTTAATATTAAACTTATATGAGATATGTTAAAAAATCACATGATTAGAAGATCCTGGGAAAATGACAGACTATAAAGCACCACAAATCTGTCTCCCCACCTAGATAATATGTGCACTGGCAGAATCTGCCTTATGTAATTATTTTGGAACTCTGGAGTCTACTGAAGGCTTGCAACTTACAGGGAAAGGAGGAAGATGAATTATGGTTAATTTTAATCAATTTCACATCTTAGCACAATATCAGCTACCTAATCCCCACCCAGCCCCATGACAGGTACCCATGTGTTCCTGAAACAACTTACACACAGCTTGTGGGAGCCAGTGTGGGCAAAAAGGACCACATCCTCCAAATATCAGGGATGTGTGTTCTGAACACTGATTGCTACTTCTGATCACAGAGGTGCAGGAAGAGGTGGGCAGCCATTGTTTTTATACTTCCTCCATTGTTTCAAGACCTTCCTCCTCCTCCTCCTCCTCCTCCTCCTTCCCCTTCCTCCATGAAGAGTCTTTTTTCTTCCTCATTTTCCTTTTTTGGAGCCACTCATTGAAGACTAGAATACTGAAAAGCAACGGCATATACAGGAAAATTAGAAAGTGACCATGAAAACCAAGGGAAAGACACTGACTCAGAAAAGGCCTGAGAGATCTTAAATTTGCCTTTCAAATCCTTGGCACTAAGACAACCTTTAACAATCAGAAAAACAAAAACAACAACAACAATCTCCGGGGAGAGAAAGATTCTGATTTCCAGAGTTACGAAATTCATCTTTCCAGTTTTTAACAAAAAAAATCCCAAGGCACACAAAGAAATAGGTAAGAATGGTACATTCAAAGAATAAAAAGAAAGATAAATCAACAGAATCTGTACCTGTAAAAAGGCCTGATGACAGGTCTATTAAAAAAAAAAAAACGACTGTAGGCATTTGTCTTACAGATGTTCAAACAACTAAAAGAGGATGTGAAGAAAGCCAAGAGAATAACATATAAACAAAATATGAATATTGATAGAAAACCTAAATAAAAAAGAAACCAAAAAGAAATTCTAGAGCTGAAAAGCACCATATCTATAGGGATTCAAATAGAGATTTGAGCAGGCATAATAAAGAACCAGTGGATTTGAATCTAGGACAATGGAAATTGTACAGAGTCAGAGGAACAAAAAGAAAAAAGACTGAAGAAAAGTGAATAGATCCTTAGGCACCTGTTGGATACCATCAAGCAGACTAACAAACACACTGTGGAAAACCCAGGAAGACAGGAGAGAAAGGGATAGAGAGTATAGTTGAAGAAATAATGGCTAAAACCTTCCTAAAGTTGGTGAAAGACATGAATATAAGCATGTAAAAAAGCTCAATGACATACAAAGATCAATCAAACAGAATAAAGAACCCAGAAGTAACCCCACCATTATACAGTCAATTAATCTTCAACAAAGGAGACAAGAAAAGCAATGGGGAAAAGACAGCCTCTTCAACAAATGATGCTGGGAAAACTGAACAGCTACATGCAAAGGAATAAAACTGGACCACTTTCTTAAACCAGACACAAAAATAAACTCAAAATAGATGAAGGACCTAAATACGAAACCTGAAACAATAAAAACCCTAGAAAAGAACACAAGCAGAAATTTCTCTGATATTGGCCATAACAACATCTTTCTAGAGATGTCTCATGATGCAAGGGAAACAAAAGAAAAAATAAATCATTCGGAGTGCATCAAAATAAAAAGCTTCTGCACAACAACAGAAACAATCGACAAAACTAAAGTATAGTATACTGAATGGGAGAAGATTTTTGCAAACAAAGCCCATTAAAGGACTAGTATCCAAAATTTACAAAGGACGTCTACAATGTAACACCAAAATAATAATAGTAATGATGATGATTGATGATGATGATGATGATACAATTAAAATGGGCAGAAGACATGAACAGACATTTCTCCAAAGACATATACAGATGGCCAACAGACACTGGAAAAGATACTCAACATTGCTCATTATCAGGGATATGCAAACCAAAACTATAATTAGATATCAACTCACATCTGACAGAATGGCTAAAATAAAAAACTCAAAAAACAACAAGTGTTGGAGAGGATGCGGAGAAAAAGGAACACTTGTGCACTGTTGGTGGGGATTCAAACTGGTATAGTCACTCTGGAAAACAGTTCCTCAAAAAGTTAAAATAGGGATGCCTGGGTAGCTCAGTCAGTTAAGCATCTGACTCTTGGTTTTGGCTCAGGTCATATCTCACAGTTGGTGGGATTAAGCCCTTCATCAGGCTCCTTGCTGACAGCACAAAACCTGCTTGGGATTCTCTCTCTCCCTCTCTTTCTGCTCCTCCTCCACTCATGCTCTCTCCCCCTCTCTCCCAAAATAAATAAATAAACATTTAAAAATGAATAGAAGGGAGAAATAGAAAGTTCTATAATAGTCCCTGTAGATATCAATACCATATTCTGAATAATGGGCAGGACAACCAGACAGAAGAAAAGTAAGGAAACAGAGGACTTAACACAATAAAGTAATTAGACCTAATGGACATAGAGACAATATTATTGGACAACAATAGCACATACATTCTTCTTAAGTGTACATGGGATATTTTCCAGGAAAGACTATATGATATACTACAAGTTAGCACTTAAAAGATTTTAAAAGATAGATATAATACAAATTATTTTCTCAGATCACAGTGGGATGAAGTTGGAAATCAACTGCAGAAGTAAAACTGGAAAACTCACAACTTTGTAGAAATTAAACAACATACTCTTAAACAACCAAAACATCAAGGAAGAAATCAGAACAGAAATTACAAAATACTTAGAAACAATATAAACAAAACACAACATAGCAAAACTAATGACATACAGGAAAAGCAATGCTAAAGGGGAAATGTATAGTTTTAAATGCTTATATTTATAAAAAAAGAAAAACAAGAAAGAGCACAAGTCAAAACTTTGTGTTGCTTTACAACTTGAAGAATTAGAAGAGAAATAACAAATTAAATTCCCAGGTAGTAGAAGGAATGAAAAACTAAAGATTAGTGGAAAGATAAATGAAATAGAGAATATAAATACAATAGAGAAAATCAATAAAAACAAAAATCAGTGCTTCAGAAATCAACAAAATTGACAAATCTTTTGATAGATGGACTAAGAAAAAAAGACTCAAATTGCTTAAATCAGAAATAAAGTATGAGGGGCACCTGGACAGCTCAGTAGGTTAAGTATCCAAATCCTGATTTCAGTTCAGGTCATAATCTCACAGCTGTGTGATGGAGCCCCACATTGGACTTCATACTGGATGTGGAACATGCCTTAGCTTCCCTCTCTCCCTCTCCCTTTGCCCCTCCTCTCCTTGTACTTTCACTCAAAAAGAAAGAAAGAAAAAACGAAAGTGTGGGTATTACTACTGTTTGTACAGAAATAAAATTGTTAAGTACTATAAACAACTGTATGACAATAAATTGGATAATCTAGATGAAATGAACAAATTCGTAGAAACACAAAACCTAAGAGACTAAATTAAGATGAAGCAGAAAATTTAAATAAATGTAACTGATAAGGAGATTGAATCAATCACTTAAAATCTCCTCATAAAGAAAAGCCCTGGACCTGATGGCCTCCTTGGTGAATTCCACTAAACATTAAAGAAGGATTAATACCAATCCTTCTCATTCTTGTAAATAAAAAATTAGGGAGAAAAGAACACTTTCTAACTCATCCTGAGAGACCCTGATAAATATAACTAAGTAAAAACACTACAAGAAAACCAAAGATCAAGTTCTCTTTAGACACTGATATACAAGTCCTCAACAAATACTAACAAATGTAATTCAAAAGCATATTAAAAGATCATGGCCAAGTGAGAATTATTCCTGGAATACAAGGATGTTTTAACACAAGAAAATCAATCAGTGTAATACACTACATTACCAGAATGAAGGGAAAAAGCCTACATGATCATCTTAATTGATGCAGAGAAAGCATTTGATTAATTTCAACACCCTTTCATAATAAAAAATTAAAACACTCAATGATTAGGAATAGAAGCAAACTACCTCTATATAACAAAAGCCATACATGGAAAAAACATAGCAAACATACTCAATGGTGAAAGGCTGAAAGCTTTTTGTCTATGATCAGAACCAAAGCAAGGATATCCACTCTTACTCCTTCTCTTACACATAATTCTGGAAGTTTTATGCAAAGAAATTATTCTAGAAAAAGAAATTAAAGAATCAAAATTAGGAAGAAAGAAATTCACAGATGTATGATCTTGTATGTAGAAAACCCCAACAATTCTACCAAAAGAAAAAAATTGTTAGAATAAATGAACCCAGAAAAGTAACAGGATACAAAACCAACACACAAAAATCAGTTGCATTTCTATACGCTAAAAATGAACAATCTGAAACATAAATTATGAAAACAATTCTACTTATAATACCATCTGAAAGAATAAAATACTTAGAAATTAACTTAACCAAGGAGGTGAAAGATTTGTAAAATGAAAACTACAAGACATTGTCATAAAAAATTAAAAACATAAATACATGGAAACACATCCCATCTTGAATTGGAAGACTTAGTATTAAGATGTCCATGTTCTAAAATGATGTACAGATTCAATGCCATCAAAATCCCAATACGTTTTTTTGGAAATAGAAAAATCCACCCTAAAGTTCATATGAAAATTCGTGAGGGGCGCTTAGGTGGCTCAGACAGTTGAGTGTCTGGCTTCGGCTCAGGTGATGATCTCACGGTTCGTGGGTTCGAGCTCTGCATCAGGTTCTGTGCTGACAGCTAGTTCAGAGCCTGGAGGCTGCTTCAAATTTTGTATCTCCTTCTCTCTCTGACCCTCCCCTGCTCCCGCTCTGTCTCTGTCTCTCAAAAATAAATAAAAAGCATTACAAAAATTAAAAAAAGAAAAAAGAAAATTCAATGAATAGCCAAAACAATCTTGAAAAAAAATCAAAGCTGGAAAATTAAAATTTCCTGATTTCAAATTTTACTTCAAAGCTACAGTAATAGTTTGGTACTGACATCAAAACAAATATTTAGCACAACTAAATAGAGTATCCAGAGTATCTAGAAATAATGGTCAAATTATTTTGGACAAGATTATTCAATAGGAAAAGTACAGTCTTTTCAACAAGTGGTATTTGGGAAAACTGGGTCTCCATTTGCAAAAGAATGAAGTTGGGGCCTTATCTTACCCCCAATACAAATAACTGAAAATGAATCAAAGAGCTAAATATAAGAACTAAAACTATAAAACTTTAAAAATAAAACATAGGGAGAAAACTTCATGACATGGGATCTGGCAATGATTTCTTGAATATGACATCAAAAGCACCAGCAATAATTTTTAAAAAGTAGATAAGTTGTACTACATCAAAATTTAAAAGTTTTATACAACAAAAACACTTATCAATGGAGTGAAAAGGTTATGGGAGAAATATTTGCAAATCATAGATCTGAAAAGTCATATATATCCAGAATATATTAATAACTCTTACAACTCAACAACAAAAAGTAATAGCCCAATTTAAGAACAAAGAACGTGGTTGACATTTCTCAAAAAAAGATCTATGAATGGCCAATAAGCACATGAAAAGATCTTCTACATCACTAATCATTAAGGAAATGCAAATCAAAACCACAATGAAGTACTATTTTATATCCTTTAGGATGACTATGATTTAAAAAAATAAAAAGGAAAAAAAGAACAGAATATAATTGTGGGGGATAGGGTTAGGAACCCCTGGGCTTATACCAATGGGTTAACAAGGCATAGAAAAATAAAAAGCCATAAGATGCTCTCGTCCAAGTTTGGGTAAACATGATTGGTACCCTGAGAATAGGACAGTGCAAAGACACCCCAAGAACAGGGAGGTACATTAGCACTCCAAACTAGGACGGTGCAAATGCATCCCAAGAATAGGGGGTGTTAAATCCCAAAGATAGAGAGGGATGGGCAAAGACCCAAGATAGGAATGGGTGCAAAGCCTCCCAATACAAAGGTATATGAGGTAAACAAGATTAGGCATGCAGGGCAAAAGTGCCCCCCAATTTAGTACTATAGTAGAGAAGCTGCTTTCACAGAATAGGACCAGGTTAGGCAAAACAAGTAAATTGAATACAGACCACTGTGCTGCAGGTAAGATGGAGGAAGAGAAGATGGAATGAATCTAGTCATCAGACACTGGTCTGGATTGAAGGGGACTGATGAAGCTGCCATTAATTCATTTAAATATATATACCTATTGAGGACCTACTATATGCTTTGAAGAGTTCTAGTCTCTGAGGATACAATGGTAGTTAAACTGACACAGGTCTCTTTCCTCATAGGTTTGACTGTCCAATCGGAGAGAAATATAATCATAAATTACCCTGTATGGCTATAAAGGGATACATACAACCCCGCTTTTACTTTCTATGGTTTCAGTTACCCATGGTCAACCAAGTTACCCATGGTCAACCACAGTCTAAAAGCAGGTGATTCTCCCTCTAATGTATTATCAGGTCAATAGTGGCCTAAGTATACATCACAACACCTATGTCTTTCACCTCACTTCATTTAATTACAAGGCCATTTTATTATCTCATATCATCACAAGAAGGGTGAGTAAAATACAATAAGAGACCTTTAGAGAGAGACTACATTTATGTAACTTCTTTGACAGTATAGTGTTATACTTACTCTGTTTTATTATTAGCTATTGTTGTTAATCTCTTACTGTGCTTAATTTATAAATTAAACTTTATTATAGGTATGTATGTATAAACATAGTGTATATATGCTTCAGTACTATCCAAGATTTTAGGCATCCACCGGGGATCCCGGAACATATCCCCATGTATGAGAGGAAACTAATTGTAACTGCAAAAAAGTTGCTGCTTCCTCCTAGTAGGGTAATAGAGCGTGGGATCCTAGGACAGGCACTGGACTTGAGAGGCTAATACAAACTGCTCACTAGGAGGAGCTCTGTGTAACACATGGAGACCTCTGAAGGACAAGGCCAGAACACCTGATGCACTGAGAGAGGGAAAGGAATAAGGCTATAGATACACAGGACTTGACTTACCACCTCCTCTAGTATCCAGGGTATCAATGGTTCAAAGTAAAGAATGACAAACCTTGCTGGTCTCTGGGATACACTGGCATTTTGCTGTGCACAGGATTTTGGCCACAAAGGTAAAGAGTTAAATTCTGTTTTTCACAATCAGACAAATAAATGTTTAACTTAGATATGATCACCAGGGGTACCTGGGTAGCTCAGCTGGTTGAGCGTCTGGCTTCGGCTCAGGTCATGATCTCACGGTTCAGTTCATGGATTCGAGCCCCGGTTCAGGCTCTGTGCTGACAGCTAGCTCGGAGCCTGAAGCCTACTTCAGATTCTGTGTCTCCCTCTCTCTCTGACCCTCCCCTGATTGCACTATATCTCTCTGTCTCTCAAAAATAAAAAAAAATTTTTTTTAATTAAAAAAAAAGATATAATCAACCAGCAACAAAATAAGAGGAAAGGCTAGTAAAAGATAAAATAGGTTAAGGATTTAATGTATCCTTAAATAATCAATTTTAATGATTAAGAAAATATACAGAATTGGAATTAATCTAAAGAATCAATAAAATTAACCTAAAAGAATTAAAGAATCAAATGAATAGCAGTTTCAGTACTGCAACTCCAAGCTTTAAGATAACAATTCTGTATTTACTATGGAAAGACTAACACTTTCTTGTACTTCTGTCATCGTCCTCTGAATGATTTAGTATAGGAAGCACAGGATTGTGGAATTCCAAATATATGTAAACCCTGGGGGAGTGAGTGTGTATGTGTGCAGAGAGCACACATGTGCACAAGTACACACATCTAAATAATAGCTACCACTATTCTGACAATATTTTGGTAGCACACTGGTAAACTTATCAACTAGAGGGTGCTTTCTGCTGATAGAATAGGAACCATGAAGGCAGCAAATGGCTATTAGATTTAGCGAGGTGAAGGAAGGTCACAGGTAACTTGGCAAGAGTAGTTTCAGTACAGCACTGTGATTGAGAGGCTGACTGGAGTGGATTCAAAAGATGGGAAAATTTTGATGATGCATTAAGAAGGAATTGCTGAAAAGATTTCCCTAAGTAGGGGTGGGGATGTAGGGAACAACTGAAAAGGCTAGCCACATAAGGCAATAAGGATGGTCCCCATTTAAGGATATCAGGCAAAGGTGGATGGATACAACTGATGATAGCTAGATGTAATGGGAACCTGTGTTCTCTTCCGATTGCTTCTATTTTTTTCCTATCAATCTAGCAGGGCCCCATTGTGAGGAAACTTTAAAACAGAAGGCAAACCTCTCTTCTGAGGTCATGGAGTTTAATGAACCTGTATACAGGAGGTGGGTGGGAAGGGCCTGGCAGTTTCCTGAAGGTAATAAAGGCCAGGAACAATGTTGGGCAGCAGCAATGGCACAATGGCACTGTGCTACAACGTACAGTGTAGAATGCAGAAGAAGCAATGTCAGTTTAGTTTCCACTTTATGTGTTACTACATCAAGTCTCACAATTACGAACTTGGGAGTCTGCAAATAATACCTCCTCTAGGTACTAGTATTAAATTTGTCAAGCTGACCAATATTAACTACGTACCTGAGGCCCACCTATGAGGAGCCTATATATCTATCTTAAAATGCTACAGGAAAACTCAATGGTTCACAAATGTTAACCGCAACATCCTCAAGCCTTGAGACATCTAATTATAAGGAAGTAAAGTTGTCAGGATGTATCGTTTCTGGTCATCACTTCCCTTTAAGTAGCAAAGTTGGACAGGTCATGGAATGCCTTTAGACCACTTATCAGGAAGAGAAACCTGTCAAACACCCCAACCCATTAAAAAGATTATACAAAAAAAAGGATTATACAGACTACTAGATTTGGATTTGTGAATAAGTCAACAAACTCTATATGCACATCAGAAAAGGAAAACACACACACACACAACTGCTTCAATCCTCTAAGCTTCATGTACCCATAAGCCATTTTATATTAATTTATTCTGACATCTCAGACAACTAAAAAAGGTCAACTCCAATTAATATAATTCTAACTTTAGCTGACTGTTAATCTAAGTGACCAAAACTGTTAGACTCGCCCTGCACATCAATAGGGTAGCCACAGAGTCATGTTTTTGAAGAATAAATATCTTTATTTTCAACAGTAGCAAAGAGAGGTTAAGTCTAAAATGCAAAACATACAGAAACTGTAGTATGCCAGTGCAGAGGAAAAAACTATTAACATAAAGATAAGACAACGGATCTAATTCTACTGAACACCAGCAGCCTAACTGTTAATCATGTATCTCAGGGGTGGGCGAATTTTATCTAACAAGTGCCAGACAGTAAATATCTTAGGCTGTGCAGGCCATATGGTTTCACGCATAACTACTCGGCTCTGTTTGCAGGGCAAAAGCAGCAAAAGACTATATATACATGAGTAAGTGTGGCTGTGTCCCAGTAAAACCATTATGGACACTAAAATTTACATTTTATATAATTCTCACGAGTCATGAATACTCACTCCTCTTGATTTCTTCCAATCACTTTTAGAAAGGTAAAAACAACAACAACAACAAACCCAACTCTTTGATCAGAGATTCAACAAAATTCTGGTGGCAGATATGGCCTGCAACCCTATCCTATCTGATAGATAATTTCTGGTCACTAGTGATGACCATATATCTACATTTCGGTAAAGTTATCTGACAGAGACAATTTGAGATTAATTTCAACATCTTTGTTCTGCTAAGAGTAGAAAGCAGTTGTTACTGCCCTTCTGGAGGTTAACAGACTGTTTAGATCCCTCAGCCCCTTAACATACCTGAAAACTATCCATTTATGAAGTACCCAAAAGCCTGGAAATGCAACGGTAAATGCAATCAAAGTGGACAAAACATCAGCAGACACTACCGAGCACTCCGTCTTTCAGGTAGAGCCATCAAAAAGGTCTCAAGGAATCCAAACTACAGCTTTCAAAAATGTACTGGTTCCAGTTCTAACACGGCTACTCGATTCTAGTAGGGTAAATATCACCCCCTTTGCACCCCATTGGCATTCCTGCTACCGACGTGACCTATCCCGTAACCGGAGACTCAGGGTACTAGACACGTGCACTCACCTATCACGTAACCGCAGACTCTGGGTACTAGACACACGCACTCACATCCCAATTTACGGTTAGCAAACCACCAGCGAAGTTTCGGAGTCGCAGACGGCTCCCCATATAATACTCACCCCCCCACCCCGTGTAAGCGAAAAAGCCACTGCGTCTCGGACTCCTTTCCAGACGCCACGTGGCACAGAAAACCTCCCCCGGGCGGTTATGATATTCACCTCACGCCAAGGGGGCAACACGGAAAAAAGAGATAAGCAGAAAGAGGGTACAAAGAAAGAAAACTGCGCCACTAATCTTCCACATGCAAACTATTCAGATAAACACTCGCCCGCTTACAAAGGGGCGCCTTGGTCCCTTCCAACAGACCCGCATTCCGGAGTCTCGCGGTATCTCGCTGTTTCAGACACGCCACTATTGAGACATCTCGCGGGAGTTCCAGGGGCTGCAAGAAAGGGTCAGGAGACCTCACAGCTCCGCCCACCTCTTCCATGTCCGCAGTCCCTCTTCACGCATGCGCGGGTGGCGGTGGCATAGGCCAATTGGCGCGGTACGCGAGCTGCTGGCGGAATGGTCCTGAACCAGGTACGGGCCGTTTTCTTTGATCTGGACAACACGCTCATCGACACGGCCGGGGCGAGTAGAAAAGGCATGTTGGAGGTAACGTCCCGACTCCCGCGGCCCTCCTCCAGGCTGGGTCAGCGCGCCCACTCCGTATCACGCGCTTTCCTATCCCCTTGGTGTCTTCCCACCCCCGACCTTTCCAGTGCCATCTCCGCCGACACCACGCCGGGGCCAGGTCATCCCGGAGGCACTGGCTTCTCGTCCTTTGAGGCAACCCCCCCGCCCCCCGCCCCGTGTCGGAAGGAGCGGGAAAGAAGGACAAGTGGGCAGGGGGTGATGGCTGGTGCTGGTGCCTTTACCTCACGCCCAGCCGCTTGGGTTACCTGCCCAGGTTCTGGAACGCTGGGTTCTTGAAGTTGTTTCCAGCTCTGTGGGACGCGGAAGGATGTAACTTAAATTGCCACGGTGGCAGAATTGCACACAAACATGAACGGTCATACCACACTGCGAGACACCTGGCTTTTTGCCAGGACAGGTTCGGACCAGCTAGGTGACTGCGCGCCAGCTTCTCCGCGGTTGATTTCCGGGAGGGTCGTACCCACACTGCGTGGTCTTCGATGGATCTTTGAGGAGACCCAGGAAGTTACACAACTGTCAGTGGCGAGGCTGGACTTAATTGACTCCAGAAAATTTTCTCCGCAGGAATTCACCTCCAGTCTTCCTGGTGTGGGTTGTGACCCTTAGATTTCTAAGGTGACACCCAGAATCCTTTCTTCACAGAGCATTTCTTTCATGAGTCATTGCTCAGCAGCATCCTCTTCATTCCATACCCGGAAATGCTGTGTCAGACCTTTCCCATACTCTTCAAGCCCCCTAATTCACCCCCGCTTTCTTTCTAACGCCTTCAGCTGTAAGGAGAAAACCAGGAGTGATCAGATGTGAAAAACCCACTTTCAAAAGCTAATCCTTCCAACCCTGAGTGTCCCAACCTCTTTAGTCTTCATTAGTTAGGTTTTGGCTCCTGGATCTTAATCCTCTTTGTTGGTGCATTCCACTCCTCCATATTCAGGTCTGTCACACACTTCAAAAAATTAAAAAGAATGCCTTCCTTGCACCCTACTTCCTTTACTAGATGTTACCTATCTCTCTTGAGGCCATGTTTTTCAAAAGAAATTTATATACATTATCCCACATTTTATTTATTCCTAAATCTCTTGACATATACTGTTTCTGTATTACTAATAAAATAGACTTGCCAGGTCATTAAGCACCAACCAAATTGCCAGAATCAGTGGACAGTTAAGTCTCTCTTAATGATTTTACTGAGGCATTCCACACTATTGACTCTCCTTTCTATTTTTTATACCCTTGACTTTGACCTCAGGGGCACCATTTTGTGCTGTATTGCCTCTGGTCTCTCCAGCTATACATATGTACAGTACTTATTTACTTATGTGTCCTTGGCAGGTCAAGCCCAGTATATTTCAGTTAAATTCTTGATTTAGGCCAAATCATGCTATAGACCAAGAGTTCATGCTTTAAAATCAGGCATTTGGTAAGTGAAGTAAGTCCAAGAAAGACATATATCATACGTTTTCACTCATATGTGGAATCTGAGAACCTTAATAAAAGACATAGCGGGAGGGGATAGGGAAAAAACAGTTTCAAACAGAGGGAGGCAAACAGTAAGAGACTCTTAAACACAGAGAACAGATTGAGGGTTGATGCAGGGGAGGGTAAAATAGGTGACAGTCATTGAAGAGGGCCCTTGTCAGGATGAGCACTGGGTGTTGTTTGTAAGCAATGAATGATGGGAATCTACTCCTGAAGCCAAGAGCACACCATATACACTGTATGTTAACTAACTGGACAATAAATTATATTTTAAAAAATAAATAAATTAGGCATTTGAGTTTGACTTAACAGCTCTCCCAATACCTAGCTGAAAGTGCCTAAACAAGTTTTGAAACCACTCTAAATCTTATTTTAAATCCTTATTTTAAAGTTTGAATAATGATATTAGTCCTCAATATCCTTACCAGGTTTAACTTAATGTGTGGAAGGTACATGGAAATGTTCACTTGATGAATTGTACCATCCACCTGTCACCAAAACTATTGCTGTGGTGGTGTCTCCAAGGTCACTGTGTCCAGTTCATCCTCCACATTCCTGCCACAGTGAAATTTCTGAACAAAAGTCAGATTGTATTTCTCCCTAGTCTTTATACTCTCCCTTATACCAGCACTGTATTTTGTTCAAGATATCTTATACTTACTGAAGGATATTAACAAGTTTTGTACTCAGATGTTTACAACTTAGTAGCTTCTTTAGAGGGATCAAACTGTCGTCATTCATTTGTTACGTGGTAAATATTGAATAAATAACAGATGGATGGATTGATGGATGGATAAAAATCCAGGTCTCCAGACTTGGTTCAGTCACCACTTCCTGTATAAACATTCTGTCAAATGGGCAGTTTGTGTGTGCTTTGACTATACAAGGAATGCTTTATCACATAAGAATACAACACCATCCATAAATTTTGGCCTATTAAGAAGTAATGTATCAGCTTCCATAAAGCTCCTTTCTATTTATGAAAGGAGAAGGGGAGGAAAGGTCTTAGCCATTGCCTTGGGCTTGGGGAGAAGGAGCAATATGCTGACTGTATAGATCAGCTTTTTTTTTTTTAATCTTCTGGGAAAGTTATTTCTTTCACCCTCTTCAGGCCTGTCAGTGTCACTACCCAAGAGGAAGCCATCCACAGAAAATTGGGGTTTCTCAGTGAACTGAGCAGAAAAGATATCTGCATGTGTGAGTTTATAAGTATGCAGAAAAATGGAGGGGAGAATGAATTATGATTTTAAATAGGTTGCTCATATAGGTCACATAGAATAAATGATACGTTTGAGGAAAGACTTGAACTAAAAATAGCACATGGGCTGCTGAATTGTTAGACTGTAATGCAGGCCATCATATTTGGGGAGCATGTATTTTTTTTATTGTATTAAAAAAATTTTTTTTGTTTATTGATTTACTTTGAGAGAGAGAGAGAGAGAGAAAAAATCCCAAGCATGCTCCTGACTGGGAGGGTTTGGGAGGGTCGAACCCATGAACTGTGAGATCATGACCTGAGCTGAAATCCAGAGTCAGAGGTTCAACTGACTGAGCCACTCAGGAGCCCTTTTGAGCATGTATTTTTAACTCAGTTTTATTTGGAATTCAGCCACTTCATATACTATAATAGTATATAGTAAAGTGTTATATGGTTTCCACTCTAGTCCTCAAAAAGTGTTTAAATCACAATCAGCTAAAAGCTAGTAGTTCTGATAGTAACTGTAATTCTAGGTCCAGAGAGCAGGAGTAGGATAGAGTCTCCTTTTTGTACTGGTTAAGATGAACCTTAAATAGAGTTTTGCAACTAAAAGTTTGAGCTTATCTTATGACAACAAATTGATCCCCTTCGCCTTTTACTGACTTAGGGCTCCTTTCTTCAGGCCCCTAGGTACCTAGTGGGCTTAACTGTATGCAGAATCCTTTTCAAACCTGCCTTACTCCTTGCACAAAAATGTCATCACACCTCCAAGTTAGAGATCATTTTACCCCACCCCCAATTCAGTCAAAACTCTCATTTTCTCAGTACAGGTATTAAGATTGTGTGTACTATGGGGCACCTCGGTGGCTCAGTCAGTTAAGAGTTCGACTTGAGCTCAGGTCCTGATCTCAAGATTCCTGAGTTCAAGCCCAACGTCGGGCTTTCAGCTGACAGCCCACAGCCTGGAACCTGCTTCAGATTCTGTGTGTCCCTCTCTCTCTGCCCCTCCCCTGCTCATGCTCTGTCTCTCTCTGTCCCAATAATAAATAAAACATTAAAAAAAATGTAAGATTGTGCATACTAGTAATAGAGTGTACTAATTCAACTTAGGTGTTTTTGTTTTTATTGAAATATGGTTGACACAATGTTACATTAGTTTCAGGTATACAATGTAGTGATTCAATAGGTCTTATTTCTTTTTAAATTAATATTAATGTATAAATGACTGATAAACTTTTCCACAAATGTGTTAATATTAAAATGCTACTTGTGATCCCAAGTGAATCTGTAATTACTTGCTGTGGGGAAAAAAGTGGAAAAGTTAATTCAAAGGATATACTGGAGAGAAGTTGCAAAACCTGCAAGTGGTATACTGTACCTTTAGAAGACTCTCCCCTTTAAAGTAAGCTAATTCTGCTTTTTAAGAGCCCTGAGAACATACTAAACGAATGGGTAATTGCAGTAACAGGAAATTGGATGTTATTGGGAGCTCTCAGTTTGCTATCTAAGCTCAAGAATTGTGGACTTCTAGGGGCCTATGTGTTTTTTTGTTTTTTTTTGTGTGTGTGTAGCAGTAGAGTTGATAAATCTTAGTGGCTTTCCATCATAGCTCAAGAGTAGGTCAACTGATGTTGTTAGAAAAGATGGTGACATTAGCGTAGAAGCTGAAGAAGCTTGGTTTGCTCATTGAAATTTAACTTTGCCTTCACCTAAATTCTTAGGATTGGTATATTTTTCTTGGACTAATAAGACTTTCTTAACTCTCGCATATTTTGATGAGCACAAATAGCCTGAACGATATTTCCTTTATTTTAAAAAATAGTTTATTTCTTAATTTACATCCAAGTTGGTTTGCATATAGTGCAACAGTGTTTTCAGGAGTAGATTCAATAATGCCCCTTACCCATTTAGCTGATCCCCCTCTTCACTCCTCCAGCAATCCTCTGTTTGCTCTCTATATTTAAAAGTCTCTTATGTTCTGTCCCCATCCCTGTGTATTATTTTTTCTTCCCTTACCTTATATTCATCTGTTTTGTATCTTAAAGTCCTGATATGAGTGAAATCATATGATAGTCTTTTTCTGACTTAATTAACTTAGCATAATACCCTCTAGTTCCATGCACATAGTTGAAAATGGTAAGATTTCATTCTCTCTGATTGCCAAGTAATACTCCATTGTATATATGCACCACTACTTCATCCATTCATCCATTGATGGACATTTGGGCTCTTTCCATACTTTGGCTATTGCAGATAGTGCTGCTATAAACATTGGGTGCCTATGCCCCTTCGAAACAGCATACCTGTATCCCTTGGATAAATACCTAGTAGTGCAATTGATGGGTCATAGGGTATTTACAAATTTTGGGGGAAATCTCCATACTGTTTTCCAGAATGGCAGCACCAGTTTGCATTCCCACCAGCAGTGCAAAAGAGATCCTCTCTCTCCACATCCTTGCCAACATCTGTTGTTGTCTGAGTTGTTAATGTTAGCCATTCTGACAGGCATGAAGTGGTATCTCATGGTTTTGATTTGTATTTCCCTAATGATGAGTGATGTTGAGCATTTCTTCATCTGTCGGTTGACCATCTGGATGTCGTCTTTGGAGAAGTGTCTATTCTGATCTTTTACCCATTTATTTCTTCACTGGATTATTTGTTTTTTGGGTGTTGAGTTTGATAAGTTCTTTATAGATTTTGAATACTAACCCTTTATCTGATATGTCGTTTGCAAATATCTTATTTTAGTTTTGACTTTTAGTTTTGGTAATTGTTTCCTTTTAGTTTTGGTGATTGTTTCCTTCACTGTGGAGAAGCTTTTTACTTTGATGAGGTCCCATAGTTCATTTTTGCTTTTGTTTCCCTTGCCTTCCGAGACATGTTGAGCAAGAAGTTCCTATGGCCGAGGTCAAAGAAGTTCTTGCCTGCTCTAGGATTTTGATGGCTTCCTGTCTTACATTTAGGTCATTCATCCATTTTGAGTTTATTTTTGTGTATGGTGTATTAAAGTGGTCCAGGTTTATTTTTCTGCATGTCACTGTCCAGATTTCCTAGCACCATTTGCTGAAAAGACTGTATTCCTCTGGATATTCTTTCCTCTTTTGTCAAAGATTAGTTGGCCATATGTTTGTGGGTCCATTGTGGGTCCTCTTCTGTTCCATTGATCTGAGTATCTGTTTTTCTGCCAGTATCATATACTGTCTTGATCATTACTTGTAATACAGCTTGAAGTCCAGAACTGTGATGCCTCAAGCCTAGGGTTTTTTTTTTTTTTTTTTGACATTGCTTTGGGTTTTGGGATGTTTTCTGGTTTCATAAAATTTTAGGATTGTTTGTTCTACCTCTGTGAAAAATGCTATTCTTTTCATAGAGATTGTATTGGATATGTAGATTGGTTTGGGTAGTATTGACTTTTTTTATAGTTTATTGTCAAGTTGGTTTCCATGTAACACTCAGTGCTCTTCCCCACAAGCGCCCTCCTCCATGACCATCACCCCCCTTCCTCTTTCCCCCTCCCCATTCAGCCCTCAGTTTGTTTTCAGTATTCAAGAATTTCTCATGATTTGCCTCCCTCCCTCTCCCTAACTCTTCCCCCCAACCCATCGCTATGTGCCTCTATTATGTTTCTCCTGTTAGACCTATGAGTGATAACATATGGTATCTGTCCTTCTCTGCCTGACTTATTTTGCTTAGCATGACACCCTCGAGGTCCATCCACGTAGCTATGAACGGCCATATTTCATTCTTTCTCATTGCCATGTAGTATTCTATTGTGTGTGTGTGTGTGTGTGTATATATATATATATACACACACCACATCTTCTTGATCCATTCATCCATCATGAGGCATTTAGGTTCTTTCCATGATTTGGCTATTGTTGAAAGTGCTGCTATAAACATTGGGGTACATGTGCCCCTATGCATCAGCATTTCTGTATCGCTGGGGTAGATCCCCAGCAGTGTATTGCTGGGTCATAGGGGAGTACTCTCAGTAGTTTTTTGAGGAACCTCCACACTGTTTTCCAGAGCTGCTGTACCGGTATACATTCCGACCAACAGTGTAGGAGGGTGCCCGTTTCTCCACACCCTCGCCAGCATCTGTAGTCTCTTGATGTGTTAATTTCAGGCACTCTGGTGTGAAGTGGTATCTCAGTGTGGTTTTGATTTGTATCTCCCTAATGATGAGTGACGCTAAGCATCTTTTCATGTGCCTGTAGGCCATCTGGATGTCCTCTTTGGAGAAGTGTCTGTTTATGTCTTCTGCCCATTTCTTCACTGGATTATTTGTTTTTTGGGTGTGGATTTTGGTGAGTTCCTTGTAGATTTTGGATTCTAGCCCTTTATCTGATATGTCATTTGCAACTACCTTTTCCCATTCTTTCAGTTACCTATTAGATTTGTTGATAGTATCCTGTAGAAGCTTTTAATCTTGCTGAGTTCCCAATAGTTCATTTTTGTTCTTGATTCCCTTGTCTTTGGGGATGTGTCAAATAGGAAATTGCTGTGGTTGAGGTCAAAGAGACTCTTTCCTGCTTTCTCCTCTAGGGTTTTGACGGTTTCCTGTCTCACATTCAAGTCCTTCATCCATTTTGAGTTTATTTTTGTGTATGGTGTAAGAAAGTGGTCTAGTTTCCTACTTCTCCACATTGCTGTCCAATTCTCCCAGCACCACCCGCTAAAGACGCACTCTTTTTTCCATCGGATACTCTTCCTTGCTTTGTCAAAAATTAATTGGCCGTACAATTGTGGGCCCAGTTCTGGGTTCTCTATTCTATTCCATTGGTCTATGTGTCTGTTTTTGTGCCAATACCATACTGTCTTGATGATGACAGCTTTGTAGTAGAGGCTAACGTCTGGGATTGTGATGTCTCCTGTTTTGTTTTTCTTCTTCAATATTACTTTGGTTATTCGGGGGTTTCTGTGGTTCCATGCGATTTTGAGGATAGCTTGTTCTAGCTTTGAGAAGAATTCTGGTGCAATATTGATAGGGATTGCATTGAATGTGTATATTGCTTGGGGTAATGACATTTTCACAATGTTTATTCTTCCGATCCATGAGAATGGGATGTTTTTCCATTTCTTGGTGTCTTCTTCAATCTCTTTCATAAGTTTTCTATACTTTTCATCATACAGGTCTTCTACATCCTTGGTTTGTTCACTCCTAGATATTTTATGGTTTTTCATGCAATTGTGAACAGGATCAGTTTCCTGATTTCTCTTTCTGCTGCCTCAGTATTGATGTATAGGAATGCAGCTGATTTCTGTACATAGATTTTGTATCCTGCAACTTTACTGAATTCATTGATCAGTTGTAGAAGGCTTCTGGTGGAGTCTGCTGGGTTTTCCATGTAGAGTATCATGCCATCTGCAAAAAGTGAAAGTTTGACTTCTTCTTTGCCAATTCTGATGCCTTTTATTTCCTTTTCTTGTCTGATTGCTGATGCTAGAACTTCCAGCATGATGTTAAACAACAGTGGTGAGAGTGGAAATCCTGTCGTGTTCCTGATCTCAGGAGGAAAACTCTCAGTTTTTCCCCATTGAGGATGATATTGGCTGTGGGCTTTTCATAAACTGCTTTTATAATGTTTAGGTAAGTTCCTTCTATTCTGACTTTCTCAAGGGTTTTTATTAAGAAAGGGTGCTGTATTTTGTCAAATGCTTTTTCTGCATCTATGGACAGGATTATATGGTTTTTATATTTTCTTTTGTTTACGTGATGTATCACATGGATGGATTTGCAAGTGTTGAACCAGCTCTGTAACCCATGAATGAATCCCACTTGATCATGATGGATAATTTTTTTATTTGCTGTTGAATTTGATTTGACAGTATCTTGTTGAGTATTTTTGCATCTGTATTCATTAAGGATATTATTGGTCTGTAGTTCTCTTTTTTTGGCTGGGTCTCTGTCTGGTTTGGGTATCAAGGTGATGCTGGCTTCGTAGAATGAGTTGGAAGTTTTCCTTTTATTCCAATTTTTTGGAATAGTTTGAGAAGAATGGGTATTACCTCTGCTTTAAATGTCTGGTAGAATTCCTCTGGGAAGCCATCTGGCCCTAGGCTCTTATTCATTGTGAGATTTTTGATAACAGATTCGATTTCTTCACTGGTTATTGGTCTATTCATGCTTTCCATCTCTTCCCGTTTGAATTTTGGTAGTGCATGTGCATTTAGGAATTTTTCCATTTCTTCTGTGTTGTCCAGTTTGTTGGCGTATAATTTTTCATAGTAATCTCTAATGATTGCTTGTATTTCTAAGGGATTGTTTGTTTGTAATAGATCCTTTTTCATTCATGATTTTGTCTATCTGGGTGCTCTCTCTTTTCTTTCTAAGGAGCCTGGCTAGAGGTTTATCATTTTGTTTATTTTTTCAAAGAACCAACTCTTGGTTTCATTGCTCTGCTCGACTGTTTGTTTGGATTTTTTGTTGTTTATTTCTGCCCTGATCTTTATTTCTTTTCTTCTGCTGGTTTGGGGTGCTCTTGCTGCTCTCCTTCTAGTTTCAGTAGGTGCTTCGTTAGATTTTGAATTTGCACTTTTTCTCATTTGTTGAAATAGGCCTCGATTGCAATAAACTTTCCTCTTATCACTGCCTTTGCTGCATCTCAGATTTTGGATTATTGTATTTTCGTTTTCATTTGTTTCCATATATTTTTGAATTTCTTCTCTAATTGCCTAATTAGCCGAATCATTCTTTAGTAGGGTGGTTTTTAACCTCCACATTTTTGGAGGTTTTCCAGACTTTTTCCTGTGTTTAATTACAAGTTTCATAACATTGTGATATGGAAGTGTGCATGATATGATCACTATTCATTTATACTTATGGAGGGCTGCTTTATGCCCCATTATGTGATCTATCTTGGAGAATGTGCCATGTGCACTCGAAAAGAAGGTGACTTTCCTAACTTCAGGATGCTGAGTTCTAAATATATTATCAATTCCATCTGTTCCAATGTGTCATTTAGGTCCATTGTTTCCTTAGTGATTTTCTGTCTGGTTGATCTATCCATTGCTATCTGTGGAGAATTAAAGTTCCCTGCAGTTAGCACATTCGTATCAGTAAGATTGTTTCTGTATGTGATTAATTGTTTTATATATTTGGGCGCTTCCGAATTTGGTGCATAGATGTTTATAATTGTTATCTCTTCCTGATGGAGAGACCCTGTAATTATTATATAATGTCCTTCTTCATCTCTTGTTACCACCTTTACTTTAAAGTCCAGTTTGTCTGATATAAGTATGGCTACTCCAGCTTTCTTT
Source organism: Suricata suricatta (assembly GCF_006229205.1). Lineage (NCBI taxonomy): Eukaryota > Metazoa > Chordata > Mammalia > Carnivora > Herpestidae > Suricata > Suricata suricatta. The sequence goes on from NC_043711.1 coordinate 57,788,926, forward strand.
TGGCTTCCAGTCGCATGATAGATATATCTCCATCCCTTTACCTTCAACCTGAAGATATATTTAGGTCTAAAATGAGTCTCTTATAGACAGCAAATAGATGGGTTTTGTTTTTTTATCCATTCTGCTACCCTGTGTCGTTTGGTTGGAGCATTCAGTCCATTTACATTCAGTGTTATTATTGAAAAACGTGGTTTTAGATTCATTGTGTTCTCCGTAGAATTCATGTTTATAGTGGTGTCTCTGGCACCTTGTCTTCTTTGCAACTTTTCCCTTATAGAGCCCCTCTTAGGATTTCTTGTAGGGCTGGTTTGGTGGACATGAATTCTCTCAATTTTTGTTTATTTGTTTATCTCTCCTTCCGTTTTGAATGATAGGCTTGTTGGATAAAGGATTCTTGGCTGCATTTTTTTCAGTTCATCACTTTGAAGATTTCCTACCATTCCTTTCTGGCCTGCCAAATTTCAGTAGATAGGTCTGTTACCACTCTGACAGGTTTCCCTTTGTATGTTAGGGCCCTTTTATCCCTAGCTGCTTTCAGAATTCTCTTTTTGTTTTTATATTTTGCCAGTTTCACCAGGATATGTCATGCCAAAGGTCGATTCAAATTACGTCTTAAGGGGGTTTTTTTGTGCCTCTTGAATTCTAATGTCTACTTCTTTCCCCAGTTTTGGGAAGTCTCAGTTATCATTTGGTCTAGTATCCCTTCAGGACCTCTCTCTCTTTCTTCCTCTCACGAATTCCTGTGATTCGGATGTTGTTCAGTTTGATTGTATCACTCAGGTCTCGAATTCTCCTTTCCTGCTCCTGGATCAATTTCTCTCTTTTTGGCTTCCTCTTTTGCCGTAACTATGTCTTCTAATTCACCTTTTCTTCTCTCTGCCTCTTCAGTCCTTGAGGTGGCTGCCCCCATTTTACTATTCACCTCATTGATAGCCTGTTTTAACTCATCCCACCTATTTTCAAGGTCTCTAGTCATTGTCTCAGTTGCTTCTCTGATGCTTTTTCAACCCCAGCTATTCATTTTATGACAAGTTTTTAAAATTATTGTTCAGTTGTATTGTTTAGATCAGTTTTGAACAGTTCTGTGCCTGTGACTTCTTCCTGGAGATTTTTCAGGGGAGAGTTCTTTCGTTTTGTCATTTTGGCTAGTTTTCTGTCTCTTGCCAGTTTTAGGAAGTTGGTTGTACACTGTACCTGTTAGTATTGCTCTGTTAAAGGAGGCTTATTGCCTGTCCAGGTCCTGTCGTTTCAGGCAATATTCTTTTAATGGTGTCTCTCAGTTTCTTCTGTTGTGCCTTTGATTATTTTATTTCCCTACTCAGTGATATTTGAGACTCACCATCATGCATACTTTGGCTTGTTTCTTGGGGTAGCCCTGAGAAGGCAAACAGACAGACAAACACAGAGGGAACAGAAGCACGCAAACACACAGACAAATCAAACAAACAAATTAAAAGGGGGAAAGGAAGAAGAGAAGATGGAGAGGAAAGAGAAGGAAAGAAGAGAAGAAAAAATAAAGGTAGGCAGAGGCAAGAAAGGACAAGGGACAGTCTAAAAGTATAACCAGTGGAGGGTAGAGATAAGGATGAGATAAGGGAGAATATATCTGGATGGCAAGAGGGGGGAAAAAAGAGGGAGATAGGGAAAAGGAAAATAAGGAGTAAAAATTGAAAATGTTTTATAGTCAAAAAGTAATAATAATAAAAAATAAGTCCAAAAAGAAAGCAGCAGCTGCCCCTTGTGGATAGGTGTGGTTTGGTATAGGTAGGTCTCGGGAACTGCTTTCGGAGGCCCTGCTTTAGTGGTTGCGGAGGATGAGTATTGGAGCCTGAAGCTCCGCTGGAACTAAGTGCTGCAGGCCACTCTAATGAGTCCAATCTCCTTGTGCCACAGCTGAGCCAAGCTGTATTTTCCAGGCCCACCTCATTTCAAAATCCTAGTCCCTGCACTTTTATGCTACCACAGATGAGATGTACTTGCTTTGCTGGCTGGCTCCTTAGCTGGAATCTCGTAGGGACAGGATGCAGTTTCTCTTGGCGCCAGCAGGGATTTGCACTGCCACTGCTAGAGGCAAAGTGTGCGCCCCCACAGATGTCACTGCCAATTCCCAGCCCCCAACCAGGATCGAGTACGGGGAGGGAGCAGTTTCTCTTGGTGCCAGCAGGGATTTGCACTGCAGGAGGCTACTTGTGGGCCCCCACAGACGCTGCCACCAACTCCCACTGGGGATTGCATAGGGGGAGGGAGCAGTTTTTCCTGGTGCCAGCCAGGAATCGCGCTGCCACTGCCTGAGGCTCTGGGCACTCCTGGAAATGAGGTGTGCACTCCCGCAGCCAAAGCGCTCGCCACCGCCTCCACTGCCAACTCCTTGCTTGGATCGCGTAGGGGTGGGGCCTGTTTTTTCCCTTGTTGGCACCTGGGATTTAGGATTTGCACGGCCAATGCCGGAGGCGAGATTCACTCTGGAAATGAGGTGTGTGCTCCTGCTACAGCAGCCAAGGCTGAAGAGCTCGTCGCCGGGGCTGCCACTGCCCCAGCCGCCGACTCCCTGCGGGATCGCATAGGGGTAGAGGCTGTTCTTTACCTTGTGTCACCCGGGTTTGGGATTTGGGCTGCCCAGCAGTTATATATGGACTGAGAATTTTTCTCTCCGTGCAAGGTTAAACTTTCTTTATCTCTTCTCTAGAGACAGTACTATCCATGTATTCAGTTTCTCTTCTCTTTTCTTTGTCTCTCAGGGGCTCTGCATGGTTTGCCTGTGTTGGGCTGGAGCTCCAACCTTCCCTGCCATTCTTGTCTTGGCCCTTTTTCCAATCTCCCCTGTTTGCACTCACTCAGGCATCTTTGAGGTTACCTCTTTCCGGAGTCTGTATTTTCTCCTTCTGCTCTTGTAGATGAGAGTAATGCCCTTCTCAGTTCTATAGATGGGGCGTATGAAGTTTATAGAGCTCCCTTCCTCCCTGCCATCTTGACTCCTATTTGGGAATATTTTTATCTCTTCTTCTATTTGAGAAATAGCTTTGCTGGATAAAGAATTCTTTGCTGCATATTTTCCTGATTCAGCGCATTGAATATATCCTGCCACTCCATTGTGGCCTGCCATGTTTCTGTGGAGAGGTCTGCTGCAAACCTGATCTGTCTTCCCTTTTAGGTTAGGTATTTTTCCCCCTTATTGATTTCATGATTCTTTCCTTGCCTCAGTATTTTGTGAAGTTGAGTGTGATATGCTTTGTTGATGGTCGGTTTTTGTTGAATCTAATGGGAGTCCTTTGTGTTTCCTGGATTTTGATATCTGTGTCTTTCCCCAGGTTAGGAAAGTTTTTCACCTTGATTTGCTCACATAATCCTTCTACCCCTTTTTCTCTCTCTTCATCTTCTGGGACGCCTGTGACTCTGATGTTTTACCTTTCTATTGAGTCACTGATTTCTCTAATTCTTAAGTCGTGCTCTTTTGCTTCATCTCCCTCTTTTTTTATGCTCCATTATTCTCCATGGGTTTGTCCATTATATCATTGATTCACTGCTCTTCTTCATCCATCCTTGCCACCATGGTATCCATTCAAGAGTGCAGCTCAGTTATAGCATTTTTAATTCATCATGACTAGCTTTTACTTCTTTTATCTATGCAGAAAAGGATTCTAATCTGTTTTCAACCATAGCAAATATACTATTATCATAATTCTAAATCCTGGTTCAGACATCTTGCTTGGATCTGTGTTGATAAAGTCCCTGGCTGTCATTTCTTCCTGTTTTTTTTTTTCTTTTGGGGTGAATTCCTTTGTTTCATCATTTTGAAGAAAGAAAAGGAATTAATTTGGTTCAAAAATTAAAATTAAAAAATTAAGAACAACAAACACACACACAAAATCAAATATATGATGCTAGATCCTAGGTATGTTTTGGTCTTGTTGTTGATAGGAGCTTGATAGATTACAGAAGGGAAAGATAAGAAAAGAAAAAAAAGGAAAACGTTTGAAAATTTGGAAATTGAATACAGTGAAATAGAAATAATTGAAATGATGGAAGTAAAATAGAATTTGCAAATTTTTCACAAAGTAAAAAGTATAAAAGAAAAACGTTAAAGAGAACTATTTTAATAAAAATGGAATATAAAAATAACTTTTTCTGTATTCAAGAATAAGAAAAGAAAGAGAAAAAAAAACTGAATAAATGGACCAGTGAACAGGCTGGAAAGTGATTGAAATTACATCGATTTCCCCTTGAAGTCAAACTATAAAGCATTGTATAGTCTACAAACTAAGCAGGAGGAGGGACTTGTGGTGTTCCTGAATAACAAGGTTGGCCCAGTTGGGTAGGCTTTACTCTAACAGCTCCGTTCTCCACTGTATGGTGCTATAGAGAAGGGGTGGATTGTTGTGGCACATGTAGTTGTGTATGCACCTGCAAGTGAGGGGTCAAAATGGCGTCACCCAGCTCTAGTATCAGATCTCCATTTTCCCAGATCAGCAATCGCACACGCCTCCTTTGTCTCCAGTTTATGTCCACTTACCGCTTTTACAGTGTCAATGACCAAGCCATGAGGTTGCCAGGTGGCACCTCCATCCTGAGTTTTATCTTAGATGTAGCTGTTTCCCAACCCCTCACTTCTGAAGGACTGCAGATTTGACCCATTCTGACCTTTGGGGAGAGGGTCTCGCCAAGCAATGGCTGGGTGACCACCCGACCCAGGAATGTTCACAGGCTCATGCTTCTGCTGATGCCCAGAGACTATGGCTGAGTACCAACCCCTTCCAGAAAAAGTTCTGCAATCATGTAGCAGCAGCGTTTCAAAGATTATGGTAAATTACAACATACATCTGGCACCAGGCTTCCCACTTTAATGTCCTTGTTCCAGCACCAGTGAATGTGGTTGTTTTCTCCAGGACCCACTAGTACCTTTGCTTGTGGGGTGACTGCACTGCCTCTACCAAATGTACTCCCAGCAGACGAACCACCTCTTCCCATGAGGCCCAAACACCTCTTGGATCTCGCTATCTATCCCTGGGGATTCGCCCTTCCCCCCAGAGCACCACCAGGTATCAAGCTGCAGATTTCAGATTGTGCTCACCCTGTTTATAGTCTTAATGGAATTTAAACCCTCTCCTTTCTTGTTTCTCCCTTTTTTGTTCAGTCCCTTGCATACTTTCTTTTCTCTCTGGCTGCTTTTGGGTGTGTGGGTTGCTTTTCCCTTACTCTACCCCATCTCCAATCTCTTCCACAAGCAAAAACAACTCCCTGCTCTCCGTGGCTTCTCTCTCCCCCAGTTCACGTCTCTGCACCATGTACCTGGTGAGTTCTGTGGTTCAGGATGTGCAGATTGTTGTGTTAATCCTCAAATTCGTTTTCTAGGTGTGCAGGATGGATTAGTGTTGATCTGGCTATATTTCATGGACAAGAGATGGCAAAAAAAACCTTCCATGCTGTTCCGCCATCTTGGCCCCAGCCCCATTTCCTTGACTTTTGATGTGGATCTTGTACTCTGAATGAAGAAGAATGTATCTATTAATCTCTTTTCTCTTTTCAGTAGGTGAATTGTGAATTCAGTCTTATGTATAGCATACCTCTTGATCTCTATATAGTTTAGGGTAACACATTTAAACTTGTTTGACCACTTTGCTTCAATAGCAAATAATTTTTAGTCACAGTTGTGTGCATTGCACTCATCATTCAAAGATCCAAAAATGTCTTGACAGTGTCATCTTTCCCCAGATGTCCCAAAGACAGGGATTTCAGATGCAGGTAATCCATTTGGGAGGTGATCCTTGGAAGCGCTGTAAGAGAGTGGTGGAATTATACAAGGAAGGGAAGGAATCTAATAAATGAGTAGGTTACTGGTGTGAACAGTTGAGGAACTCTGGGAGAGAGCATGTTTCAGTTGTCCCTCCCAAGGGACAAGAAACCTGGGATGTTTATCTATTAATTTCTACCCTTCATTGGTCGAGGCCTTTTCCCAGGGTAAATTTCAGCCCCAGCCTATGTGCATGGGTGCTCCTGTGGTCAAATAAAGCCCTTAGAGAAGTCCACCTAATTACAGTATGAAGGTATAGACATTATGGGAACAGTGTATACCAAAGGGTTTTGGGTAGTCTCTGCCCCAGCTTGGGATTGAAGACCCTTTACAAACCAGTTGCAACAGCTTCTCCAGTCCTGTATCTTAGGATCCTCCCTCACATGCCTTGCATTTCATCTTGAACTCCGCTTCTCACCTTTCCCAGTTCTCAAAATTCCAAGTTTTGTGTCTTTGTTCATGCTCTTCTTTCTGTCTAGAATGATTTTATCATCCTCCCATACCTACCTTACAGGCTTGGTAACACCTTAGTTTAAATATTGTCTTCTCTACCATGCCTTACCCAATAACCCTGTGGAATGAGTTGCTTCTTGAATTTTATTTCCACTGTTGTTTACATAACTGTTAATGGCACTCAACCTACCATTGCATACCTGCCTATTTTCCCCAACCAGATCATGCCATAAGGACAATAGACCCAGTTTCCACTGCCTGATACAGTAGTGTAATGGCAAGCATGTGTGCTTTGGAAGTAGGCAAGTGTGGATTTAAATCCTAACTTGGGCAAGTCACTTAACAGTTCTGAACTTCCATTTCTTCATTTCAAAAACGCTTGCAGAGTTGTGGAAAAAGTTAGAAATGATGTATGTGAGTGTTGGGTCTCGGTGAATGTTAGAAAACAGGCCAAATGGAAAAGAATATAATGTAATGTAATAAAAAACTAAGATAAAAGGCTGTGGGAACATGAGAGAGAGCATGTAATTCTAATGGGGGATTCAGAACCAAGCGTGACAGAGGATGACTCAGAACTCATTGAAGTTTTTTATCTGTAAAACTAGGTTTGGACGAAGCACGGGGTCATTAAATGGCTGAAATCATAGAACATGCTTGATTAAAACTGAATATATGTTTCTAAAAGAACAGAATTAGGTCCCATTTTATATGGCGGTGAATTCAGGCCTTCAAAACGTACAATGGACATAGATAAAAGGTTGGATGAACCAGCATTATTTTTGGAAAGAGCATAAATAATGGTTGTGAAGAGCTTAAAATGTTTTTACTAAATATAAATATATAAGTTTTCTTTCTATTTCTTCACAATCAGGATGAATGAAAGATGGTGGACTGTCAAATGAAGGGTTGTTATGAGCTATTTATGAAGACCCTTAGAACAGAAATTG
>NC_043711.1:57796213-57840735 GCF_006229205.1 Suricata suricatta
ATCTAAGGACTTTACACTGGGAAGAAGCAATCCAAGAAACAAAGGGTGGTGCAGCCAATAGGAAATTGGCTGAAGAATGTTATTTCCTGTGGAAATCTACACGTTTACAGCATATGATACTACCAGAAGATGTCAAAGCCATGCTCACTGAACTTCGAAAGGAGGTTCGCCTACTTTTACTAACAAATGGAGACCGCCAGACCCAAAGGGAGAAGATAGAGGCTTGTGCCTGCCAGTCCTATTTCGATGCTATCGTTGTAGGTGGAGAGCAGAAAGAAGAGAAACCATCACCTTCCATATTTTATTACTGCTGTAATCTCCTTGGAGTACAGCCTGACGACTGTGTGATGGTTGGTGACACATTAGAAACCGATATACAAGGAGGCCTTAATGCAGGGCTAAAAGCAACAGTCTGGATAAATAAAAATGGAATAATGCCACTGAAGTCATCCCCCATGCCACATTATATAGTTTCTTCTGTGCTAGAGTTACCTGCTGTTTTACAAAGTATAGACTGTACAGTTAGTACGTCAGCTTAAAGCACATAAAAGGGCATGATTATGTATTTTAGGGTCAAATTACAGAGTTTGAACTAAGAAAAGTTAAGGCATTCCATATATTATGACCCAGTTCTAAGAATAATTTTACTTAAGATTCAGTGGCCAACCAACCATTGACTGGTATTTATATCTGGAAATCCAGAGTACATTAATTAATACAAGTTACTTTTAGTAGTATAATCCAGAAAACTTGAGGAAATATATTATTTGTTAAATCCGTGACTTGAGGTTTTTAAAGAATTATTTTATTAATCATTTAGTATCTTGGATCCATGAAGATACCACGCAAGATAGTTTATACGTGGCTGCACAAATACAAGTTTTATGTTCTGTCTTAAAAATAGATATATTTTAAAAATAGATATTCCAGAAAATATATATTAGAGATTTATTAGAATAACCAAATCTGGTTAATAGTATATAGTACTAAGTCACATGTCAATTACGGCATTCCATGGTGAAATTATTTTGCATATTTTCTTTTTTAAAACATATACCATATTTTTGCCTACTTTGAATTACATACATTCTTTTATGAATCTAATTTTTCTGCATGACCTTTTTCTGGGGGTTTAGGCAGGGGTACAATTTTCCTATGGTGTATACACAACAAATAGATTCCTGTAGTAAAAAAGCTTAAAATCAGCATGTGGTGCTTTTTTTCTATGATATTTTAACAACTTTCCAGAGTGTACTTGTAGGTTCTTACTAGTCTTTACCTCTTACGGAAGTATTTTTACAATCTTTTCCCAGGTACACAATGGGGTTAAGGGGATTAGACTGTCTTGCTGAGGATAAGTACAAGCCACATGGTACCAAGTCATTTTCCTTCTGTGGATACTTCAGAGGTGGATTGCCTTGGTGCAGCCTAACCTTGCAGCTCGCCTGTAAATTCTTTACAGACTTGAACAGTTTTACCCATATGATGAAAATGAGGAGAAAACTATGTTTTGCTATGAAATAATTCCAGGGTGCCATTGTAATATAACTTAAAGGGCTCTTGGTGTTACGATCTGCCTTAAGTTCCTTTTTTCAAATTTTAGGAAATGTATCCTTGTTTTACAATTTCTATATTGAATTCATTGTTCACTTTGGGCTTATTAATTAATGATTAAGGCATCTTGCAACTATAAAACTTTTTCTAGGCCATTAAGCTAGACTGTCTCATGACTTCAGTCAAACTTAGAGTAAAATGGTTTATTAAGGAGAAATGAAAGAATGAGTTGGGTTGGTTTTGGGCAGGTTTTTGTTTTAACCTTTGTATAAGAAACTACTAATGTAAAATATTAGACTTTTAAGATATGTATAGCTATGACTCATTTAAATACCCTATGATTATGATACTTACATTCTAGATTATGCCTATCTATAACATTTGTTTAGCCATTCATTTCCTGTCTACTGCCAAAAAATTATTCTCTGCCATTGTGCAAGTGTCCTGTTGTGTTTACTTCTCACTCTTAATATTTAAAACTGTGATTGTGCCCTTGACTGTCCAATAGTGAACAGGGTGTGTTTGTGTATAGTTCCGTATGACCTTGATTATATTTTAGCTATTTAAAAAATATTAAATTGGAAGATCTTGACAGAAAAATAATTATATGCATGATTTCTTTAATAAATTAATGTGTGATGCTGAGGGTTTGTCCTTTTAGCTATCCCACAGGATGGATATACGCTAACTGGAGAAAGTTCATTGCCTCTAGATCATAGTGACAGGGTTCAGAAAGATAGTTTTTAGGATGTCAAGTGAGCAGTTCTTCAGCAAAAGTTATGGGGGTAGGGGAGAGTTAAAGAATTGTTTCCTTGTCCTCCCTCTTTGTATTCTTTCTATATAGTGCACTAATGCAGTATTACATTCCATTTGCATCTTTCCTTAGAGAAAAACCTGGTAGTTTTCTGCCTTCCAAATGGAAGGTTATAAAAGATATTAAGAAATCTTGGAATAGACATATGATTTTATTAACAATGTTTTTATTTTAGAATAATGTTCTTCAAGATTTAAAAAAAAATGATGTAACAGGGGTGCCTACAGCTCAGTTGGTTAAGCATCTGACTTCAGCTCAGGTCATGATCTCATGGTCCATGAGTTTAAGCCCTGCATTGGGCTCTGTGCTGACAGCTAGGAGCCTGGAGCCTGCTTCGGATTGTGTTTTCCTCTCCTTCTGCCCCTTCCTCGTTTGCACTCTGTCTCTCTCTGTCAAAAATAAATAAACAACAATTAAAAAAACACCTTTATTTTTAAAAAATGATGTAACAATAGTGTCCTGTCAGCTTTATTTTTTTCAGTTTCTCCAAGGTGGTATGTTCTACAAAGCCCTAAATTCTCAATTGTCTGAAGTCTCTCCCAAGCACTAAGTTATAGAGGAAAGCCAGGAGTAGACACAAATGGACACCGCACCTGGATACTAACAGAAACCTGGATGTTTTCTAATTCCATATACACATCTAACCCACTGGTACACAAACATTTTAGATCTGGTAGTAGCAGGATCCAGTGGCTGCTCAGTAAGTATTGTAGGAAAGGTTTTTTATAGTTACAGAGGTACTTGGTTTAGTGCTTTCGAACTTCCTACAAAAGAAATGGTTTACATCACCATTCATTAAGTACATTTATAGTGAACATTTTAGTATATATTAAATAGTTTTATATACTTAAAACTGAGGCAGGTTTTATAAAAACCTACATGATCAGTTTTTTTCACTCCATCTCTTTAACTTAGGGAGTATATTCATATTTGAACAATTACAATGTATGATACACAAGCCAAAAGAATAAAATCGTTAATGGCAAAGTCTCCTCTCTTTCCCAGAGGCCTACCACTCCTATAGGCCACTGCTGTCAGCAACTTCCTATGTATCTGCACATACAGGTAAGTATGACTATACAGAATTCCTTTTTTTTTTTAAGTTTATTTTTGAGAGAGCAAGAGAGAGCATGCACACGCATGAGTTGAGGAGGAGCAGAGAGAGGGAGAGAAAATCCCAAGCAGACTAGGTACTGTCAATGTGGAGCCTAATACAGGCCTCAATACCACAAACAACCATGAGAATATGAAATCAAGGGTTGGATACTTAACTGACTGAGCCACTGAGGAGTCCCTAGAATTCCTTTAAGTTAAGCAGGATTTTTATTTCTGTTTTTCAGTTTTAGAAAAATATGCTCTTGCTAAGATACCGATTGAAAAAGAGCATCCTGAAGCTTCTGTTTAAATCATTTGTACTAGGAACATACACCTTTATGGTCTCTGCCATCCACTATCCTTCTTGTTAAAATCATCAGTAAAAGTGATGGTTCCATTGACTTTCACTGTGCCTTCATTCACTTTTAGGGGAAGGTCAGCACAACTATGGAGTGAGCCCTTGCTCCTGCTCCACTCTAATTTCCCTCCGCTGCATGTCACTGTCCTTGTGATTCCCTTTGCCTCTTATGTTCGATTTCCTAGTTTTTTTTTTAATTTTTATTTTTGAGAGCGTGAGCAGGGAAGGGACAGACAGAGAGGGAGATACAGAATCTGAAGCAGGCTCCAGGCTCTGAGCTAGCTGTCAGCACAGAGCCCGACACGGGGCTCAAACCCATGAACTGTGAGATCATGACCTGAACCGAAGCCGAAGACTTAGCCAACTGAGCCAACCAGGCGCCCCGGATTTCCTGGTTTTGTCTTGTGTGTTCCCATGTTTAATTTATGTGAGAGGTAAAATGTTTAAGATTCTAGGTGTCTGAAAATGCCTTTATTCTCTTCTATTACTGATAAGTTTAACACCATGCAGTTGGATATCATTTTCATTCGGAATTTCAAAGGCATTGCTCTGTGGTCTTCTAGCAGCCATATTTATGTGACCAGTTTTCTTCTCTCTTAAAGCTCTTAGACCTGTGGTTTCCCCCCAGTGGTCCATGATGATGTATCTTGGTGATGGTCCATTTTTACCGTATATGCTTGGCACTCTGAATCCTGCTGATCAAAATCTTAATGTTCTGCTGTCTTGGAAAATGTAATTACTTCACTGAAAGTTGCTTCCCCACTGTTTTTTCTTGCTTTCTTTTTCTGGAACTCTTACTGTTCAGATGATGGACCTCCTCTACTGACCTGCTTTGTTTAATCTTTTCTACTACTTTTCCATCTGTAATTTTGTTCCACTGCTGGGAAGGTTTCTTCAACGTTATCTTCCAGACGTATTGATATTTTCTTTTTAACACTTTTTGTTTTGAATGGAATATTGTCTCTCAGAAAGTTAAGTGTTTGAAGAATCCATAGAATCCACTATTCCAAGTTGCTCTAGTCTGGGGTGTTTTTTTGTTTTTGTTTTGTTTTTGTTTTTTGTTTTTTGATCTATTTGTTCACATTAAAGGCTTTCCTTTATTCCTGGAAAGACTTTGGTATTCATGGATAAGAGAGGAGGGATGAAAGTGCAGATTGGAAGCTCTGTCCAAGTGGGTGGGGCTTGTCAACTTTGAGGCTCTTTCACTGTAGGGTATCTGGGTAGGTTGTTAGTTGGAGAACCCCTAAGATCAGTGTCTTAAGCCCTTTCCTATTGGTTGGTATGGCTTCCTAGAAAAGAATTGCTCAAGTCTTCTGACTGAAGGGGAGAAGTCTGAGGTCAGCACCTAGGAATTGAGTGGAGAGGAAGTGGGAGGTGGTATTCATATAGTCACTTCATATCTGTTTCTGGTTGCACTTGAGTCCAATTATATGTGCTATCCCCCAGTTTAGACACCCTCTGCTTTACTCTCCAGAGAAACAACATTTCTGTCAAGTTAGGACTTCAGGGTGGTATGGGGGCAGGGATTGTATTCTGAACACTTTTTACCCCATCCTCCTTAACCACCCCTTACCCTTCTTTAGGCTTGAGGTATCTGGTAGTACTGGTGCCATAGGAGGAACCTACTATGTACCTCATGGTTTCTCACTGTTGGTCCAAACTCAGCTTTCCTGAGTTTGCCACTTGTCTACATGTTTCCCAGCTTCCAAAATTTTGTTATGATGCCTATTTTCCTGGTGTGTGTGTGTGTGTGTGTGTGTGTGTGTGTGTGTGTGTTTAGATTCCTTTACTATGGTTTACTTGGGTTTGGGTAGAAACAATATTACGTGTATATTTCCTTTTATAGCCTTAATATGGAAGATGTCCTATTTTGTGTTTAATATAGGGCAAGACTACAAAACCAATCCCATACCCCATACTCACTACCAACAACTTAAGAAATGCTGTTCATTTGAGATTTACAGCATGCCTACAGCATTTTTCTTCCTTTTTGTTTTGAATCATATATGCAGCTTATTTCTTAAGATCTCTTCCCCAACTCCCATTTTCTCTATATTCTTGTATATGACATCCTTTGGCTTGTCTCTCATGATGGGTGGGTGTCATTCTGTGTTCCTGACTCTTCAACATTGCTTGGACATAGATACTTGTTTCAATTGACAACTCTGTTCCTAGGATCACATCTAAGTTATAGTCTCCTAGATTTCTTTGTAATTAGGGGCACCTAGGTGGCTCAGTCAGTTAAGCATCCAACTTCAGTCAGTTAGTTGAGTGTCCGACTTCAGCTCAGATCATGATCTCACAGTTCATGGGTTCAAGCCCCGCATCAGGCTCTGTGCTGACAGCTCAGAGCCTGGAGCCTGCTTCTGATTCTGTGTGTGTGTGTCTCTCTCTGCCCTTCCCCTGCTTATGATCTGTCTCTCTCTCTCAAAAATAAATGTTAAAAAAATTTAATTACATTTTATTATAGTTTATTGGTGTATATCACCTATATTCCACTTGCTGAGTTCCTAATAATGAGAAACATATGTTTAATCTTTTCACATATCTCCCAAGCTTGAAATCTGTGCTTCAAGACTTAATAACCATAAGATACACTTTGAAAATCAGACATACAGTGCTTCACTGAGTGTCTACTGATAAATGGGACTATTCTCCCCTGGAAACAACTCTGTTGTTATATTTAAGTCCTTGGAATGAGCAAATTTTGTGGGAATTTGGTGGGTTGAGCCCTCCCTCTAAGAACAGTAAACAACATGGAGCCAATGTAAGCACAGTGAGTGCGCCCCACACTGAGGCTGGTGAGATGACTTATTCTGTGAGAACCTAGCCACACTCAGTCCCACTCTTTCCAGGGCCACCAAATCTAATGCTTGCCCCCACACACTAATGGCCCCCAGTAAAGTGTGAGACATCGTGGCAGGTTAAAGAAAATTCAAGGATCACATTTGGAATACCAACAGATATAAAAACTAAGGGATTTAATAGGAGACACATCTAACCAGTGTGCCAGACAATGACACTGGGATTTAATCAGGAAATTTTTCTGCTACCTATTGTTCCTTTAATATTGACATAGGTGGGAGACAGCGTGGATGAAGAGTAATGAAAACTCCATGCTTTTTCTGTTTATTCCTTGGAAATAGTCCTATGATCACTTTAATTCACAGATACAATATGGATTCAGATGTGCACAGGGTCCAGCCTCCCAGGATAGTGCATACTTCAACTTTTGTTCAAGCACAGGACTGCCCAGTCTGCCTGTCCCCTTCCCATAAGGCCTGGGTTTGCTAATTGGAGCCTCCCTATGTTTTTCTTCTGCACTCATCTCCTCATGAGCAGAGGGGAGGTGTGGGAGGGTGGACAGGGAGGTTCTCACTTGGCTGGAGCCTGCTGCTGTCCTAATATTGGTCCACAGCCTGCAAGGCCAACAGGCTTTCATCCCCGACTACCTTGCAGGAACTTCGGGGCTTTTCAGAGTCTCTACTAGACTTCTGCAGCTGCTACTTCTGGGCCCCTTCTCCAGTAGCCTGCCCCTGTGGTTTGGCTTCTCTGACAGACCTCTCCACCACTGATGTTCACCAATGACATCCCCTTCCTCTCACAGGCAGTGCTCCTGGGAAGGGCTCTAACTGGTTCCAGGTCAGCCTCTCTCCTGTGTCCTTGCTGCACCATCAGTGAGAAGCAGGTTATACCCACAATCCTCCACTGCCACTGGCTCTCCTACCACAGCCCCTTGAACTTGAAAGATTTCTGCAGTAAATGTGTGTGTCATTCTCTTCTGAGCTGTACCACTGCATCTCACTCTCTAGGTTTGAGGTTAAGGGGTAGTTCCCCTACCAATCTCAAAAGGGATGAGACTCAAGCTGCAGAATCTCTCTCCACAGAAACTCCATAAATTCCCTTCTACCTCCAGTTCTACTTTCTCTACTCTTATATTTAAGAAATGGGTGGGGAATCTCAAAAGTCAGGAAACAAGAGCTGAACTGACTGTCTTTTCTCTAACTACCTTGGACACTCTACCAGGGCTCCTCTTACAAAGTTTGGTATCTGATGTCTTCTGCTTAGCTCACAGCTTCAATTTTGACATCCTAGTACCAAAGCAAGGAGTACGATGCAAAATTGATGAACACTTCATAGAAGAATATCAGATAAGGGAGCTACTGTGCAGTGGCCATGAAACTTAAGCAGTGTATTGAAGGAAATAAAATATCTGGGTAAAGAAGGGAGAGAACATTTGCAGAGAGAGAATTCAGTTTAACAGAAATTTAGGGGACCCTTACTTAGTGCCAGGCAGTGAGTGTTCAGCAATCAGGAGGAGTTCATGGTCTGCAAAAAAGGAAAGTAATCAGCCTCGTTGGAGAAAGGAGTCTGAGTAGGGATAGTATGAAATGAAATTTGGACAGGTAGGATGGGCAGTCAAAAGCAGGCCCTGAATATGAGGCTTGGGATATGGAGAAAATTGTCATCAACATGGTAGAAAAGGAAGTGGTGAGGCTTATGTATATGTGTTTTTGGATTTGTGTGTATGTGTGTAATGGGGTGGGTGAGTATGTATGGAGATGAAGGAGGTAGATAATGGAGTGAAAGTATATGTATGTGAGTGCATATAGAAGTGTGTATGTGAAGAAGGTTGTGTATGTAGTGTATGTGTGCATATCGGTAGAAGGTGTGTGTGTGTGTGTGTGTGTGTGTGTGTGTGTGTGTGTGTGCATAGCATAGTGAGGTCTCTGGTGGGGAGCAATGTATAGTGTTGTGTGGGTGAGTGTACATGGGTTTCTGTTTAAGTGTGTGTGCATGTGAGTAGGTTGTGTGCATATGTATATACAGGTAATGAGGTGTGTAACTGTGTGTGTAGGGGGTTTGTGTGTATGTAGTGGGATTGTATGTAAATAGAGTTTGTGTAGGGGTGTGTATGTGTGAGTACTATGTGTGCTGAGTACTGTGGTATACATATGTGAAGTTGTATGTAATGGGGTGCTCATTAGTAATGTGTGTGTGTGTGTGTGTGTGTGTGATTGGTGTGTGTGTGATTGATGGGTGTTTGTGAGTAGTGAGGGATATATTTAGTGGAAGACATCCAGTGTAGTTATGTGTGAGTGGTTGGGTATGAGTGTAGTGGGGTCCTGTGTGTGAGAAGTTGGGATTGCATGTATAGGTGTGAGTAGTGAGTACGCATGTGCTTAATATGGTGTCTGTAGTGGGATTGTTGTGGAGTGTGTAGGTGGTGTAGCATATGCCTATTGGGGTATGCATCTGTGCATAGTGGGTGTGTGTGTGAGTGGTTGGGTGTTAGTATGTGCAATGCTATTGCATTTATAGGGTACTTGTGTGTAGTATTGGCCAAATAAGAACAATGTGAAAAACTGACAACTTTAATTAAAACATGCCTGGGTGAGAGAAAGACAGAGAGGGACCAAGAAAGGTTGAGAATCTCGTTTGAGATGTGGACCAATTGTTTCTCTGCCACTGCTTTCCTCCAAATCACCAAAGCTCCTTCTTAGAGGAGTTCCTGTCCTTTTTCTCTGATTCCTCTGGCTGGTCAGTTGGCAGCCACAAGTAAGCCCAGCTGTGCAGGCTGGATTCTTTGGACAATTTAAGACTCAGAGGCTTTATCTTGGGATTCCCATCTGGAATGCCCAGGGGGCCAGACCCACCTGAGGATGAGCTAAGGGGGCCAGTGCCAAGGCATAGAAGTGAGTGAACTGTGGCAAACCAAGTAGGGGTGACCCACAGGAAAGCCCCTGTCATGAAGCCAAGCAAAACAGGTCTGAGTCAAAACCATGAGGCTTCTGCGCTGTGAACTCAGCACATTCCACTTCTGTTGAGTGAACTTCTAAAAGGGTGAATGTGATAAAGCCATAGAGAAAGAGAAAATGAGTCTATGGAAAGGATGAGAAAGAAAAGGAAGTGAGTACATAAGGGGAAGGACAGTGAGGGGCCTGCAGGTGAGGAGTGCTGTGGACTAAATTGTATCCCACCCCCCAAATTCATATGTTGATGCATTTGAAGATACTGTCTTTAAATGAGTAACTAAGGTTAAATGAGGTTGAAAGCATGGGGCCCTTATCCAGTAGAACTGGTGTCCTTACAAGAAGAGGAAGAGACACCAGGGATGCACACACAAAGGGAAGGACATGTGAAGGCACAGGGAGAAAATTGCATTCAGCAAGCCAAGGAGAAGTTTCTCTCAAGGGACACCAAACCTGCCAAACCTTGACTGGGTCTCCAGCTCCAGAATTGTGAGACAATATAAATCTCTGTTACTGGAACCACCTAGTCTGTTGTGTTTTGTTATGGCAGCCTGAGAAAAGAGGAAATAGCTGTGATGCCTTTGCAAGACTTGGTTCTATTTTATCATTTAGCCAACAAATATTTGAGCAGTATAAACACACACACACACACACACACACACACACACACACACACCCCACATGTTAACTATTGTGTATGTATGTGTAGTGGGGTGCCTTAGGCACTGGGTCTACATCAGGGAAATAAATGGGCCCAGCCCTGATATCATGGAACTCACAGGCTCAAAAGATGGGTGATACTTCATGGAACCTCTCAGTATATACACTTCGCTATTAAAGCCCCTGTGGATCAATAGTATTGCAGGCTCCCAGTGATTCTTGCCTCAAAAAATAGTCCAAAGGCCCTGGGCTGCTTTTGGATGTTTTGTCCAGAGGACCCTTGGGCTTGGTTTTTCACACTATTGGGTACAATAAAAATCCTCCTCAGGGGCCAGAACCAACTCTGGATTCTGGGCCCATCAAGAGCCTTGATCACAGGCAATCACATAAGTTCTTAAAAGAAAATTTTACTCCAAATCGGGAAATTCTAGGATCAAAACAAAAACAAACAAAATCCCATAGCAAGATTATTTTTTCCCTCATTTCTCAGTTACCTCTTATACTTTTTCTCTATAGAGTCATTTGCTGAAAGAACAGAATTCAACTCAGTAAATTTTAAAGATCTTATTGCATTTATTTGGTGATTCATGAATTTGGTGACATTCAACCTAGCAGAGAGAAAGGAGTTTCACAGAGCTGTGTAAGGTGAGAGATTTTTCTAGATTTTTACTAAGAAGTTATACTAGGCATATGCTGGTTGGTTAAGGCAGGGTTACTTTCCTTATCTGGAACAAATGGACATCTTAGAGCCAAGTCAGGTAACTTATGTTGAGCAGACAAGCAATGACTGGCTGATTTAAGCTTTCCTTTTCTGGAAGAGCCCAGCATAGAAATTTAGTGACGTTTTGGTTTGCTGACATGAGGTTTACCATGAATGACTCTGCCTTGGGTCTAATCTGGTTACTTTAACAATTCTCCCCTTTTGAAAAGACTCTACGATTACTGAGAGGTGTGATCAAATGTTAAGGTTAAAAGGGAAAGGTTCAGATGAGGAAGGAGTAGGGCAACCCTAAGTGCCTCCTCTCCCAAAGAGCTAAATATCAAATCATTCTGAATACACAAGAAATCAATTGAAAGTCTTAGAAAACCACGCAGCCATCTATCAACAGAAAAAATGAACTTTGGAAACTTTTCTTTCTTTAAAAATTTTTTGTTTACATTTATTTATTTTTGAGATACAGAGAGTGAACAAGGGAGGAGCAGAGAGAAGGAGACACAGAATCTGAAGAGGCTCCAGGCTCTGAGCTAGCTGTCTGCCCAGAGCCTGATGCAGGGCTAGAACTCACAAACCATGAGATCATGACCTGAGCTGAAGTCAGACGCTCAACCGACTGAGCCACCCAGACGCCCCTTTGGAAACTTTTCTTAACAAGGAGACCAACACATCTAGGATCTACCTTCCTTTATTATTTTCTTAATTAAAATTTTTTAAAATATTTATTTTTGAGAAAGAGAAAGACACAGAGTGCAAGCAGGAGAAGGGCAGAGAGAGGGAGACAGAATCGGAAGCAGGCTCTAGGCTCTGAGCTGTCAGCAAAGAGCCTGATGCAGAAATTGGACTCACAAACTGTGAGATTAATACCTGAGCCAAAGGTGGACGCTTAACCGACTGAGCCACCGAGGTACCCCAATTTTTTTCAATTTTTCATTTTAATTTCATTTTTTTCTCCCCATCCAAAATGACAAGACAGAGGAATTCACCCAAAAGAAAGAACAGGAGGAAATGACAGCTAGAAATTTAATCAATATTATAAAAATAAGATGTCTGAACTAGAATTTAAAATAACCTCAACATCACTCATCATCAGGGAAATACAAATCAAAACCACATTGAGGGGGGCCTGAGTGGCTCAGTCAGTTAAGCGTCTGGCTTCAGCTCAGGTCATGATCTCACAGTTCGTGGGTTCAAGCCCCGCGTCGGGCTCTGTGCTGACAGCTAGCTCAGAGCCTGGAGCCTGCTTCTGGTTCTGTGTCTCCTTCTCTCTCTGACCCTCCCCTGCTCGCACTGTCTTTGTCACTCAAAAATAAATAAAAGCCATAAAAAAAAAACCCACATTGAGATACCACCTCACGCCAGAGTGGCTAAAATGAACAAATCAAGAGACTATAGATGCTGGCGAGGATGTGGAGAGATGGGCACCCTCCTACACTGTTGGTGGGAATGTAAACTGGTGCAACTGCTCTGGAAAACAGTGTGGAGGTTCCTCAAAAGCTATCCATAGAACTCCCTTATGACCCAGCAATAGCACTGCTAGAGATTTACCCAAGGGATAGAGAAATGCTGATGCATAGGGGCAGATGTACCCCAATGTTCATAGCAGTATTGTCAACAATAGCCAAATCATGGAAAGAGCCTAAATGTCCATCAACTGATGAGTGGAACAAGAAGATGTAGTATATATACACAATGGAGTATTACATGGCAATGAGAATGAAATATGGCCATTTGTTGCCAAGTGGGCGGACCTTGAGGGTGTCATGCTAAGCGAAATAAGTCAGGCATAGAAGGACAGATACCATATGTTTGCACTCATAGGTCTAACAGGAGAACAGGAGAAACCTGATGGAGGACCATGGGGAGGGGAAGAGGGAAAGAGAGTTGGAGAGAGAGAGGGACGCAAAACCTGAGAGAATATTGAATACTGAAAGGGAACCGAGCGTTGAAGGGGGAGGGGGAGGGGGGAAAGAGGTGGAAGTAATGGAGGAGGGCACTTATGGGGAAGAGCACTGGGGTGTTATATGGAAACCAATTTGACAATAAACTACTAAAAAATAAAAAAGAAAAGAAAAGAAAAAAACAATTATGAGGAGTCTAGCAGAGCTTGACAAAAGCATAGAACACATTAGAGATCACTTGTTGTAGAGATAAAAGAGATAAAATCTATTCAGGCTGAATTAAAAATGCTGTAACTGAGATGTAAATCTGAATGGAGTCCACAACATTGAGGATGGACCAAGCAGAGGAACAGAACAAAGAAACAGAGCTGGTTCTTTGAAAGAATTAATAAAATTGATAAACCCCTAGCCAGACTTATCAAAAAGAAAAGAGAAAGGACCCAAGTAAATAAAATCACAAATGAAATGGGAGAGATCACAACCAAGATCTCAAAAATACAAACTATTATAAGAGAATATTGTGCAAAATTATATGTCAACAAACTAGGCAATATGGAAGAAATAGACAAATTCCTAGAAACATGCAAACTACCAAAACTAAAACAGGAAGAAATAGAAAATTTGAGCACACCCATAACCAGCAAAGATTTTGAAACAGTAATCAAAAATCTCGCAACATACCACAATCCTGAGCCAGATGGCTTTCCAGGGGAATTCTATCAGACATTTTAGAAAGAGTTAATCCCTATTCTTCTCAAACTGTTCCAAAAAATATAAATGGAAGGAAAACTTGCAAATTCATTCAATAAGGCTAGTACTACCTTGATTCCAAAATCAGACAAAGAGCCCACTAAAACGGAGAATTACAGGGCAATATCCCTGATGAACATGGATACAAAATTCGCAGCAAGATACTAGCAAATTGAATTCAACAGTACATTAAAAGAATTACTACAATCAATTGGGATTTATTCCTGGGCTGCAGGGTTAGTCTAATATTCACAAACCAATCAACGTGATACACAACATTAATAAAAGAAAGGATAAGAACCATGTGATCCTCTCAACAGACCTAAAAAAAGCATTTGACAAAATACGGCATTCATTCTTGATAACAACCCTGAACAAAGTAGAGATTGATGGAACATAGCTCAACATCATAAAGGCCATAGCTAATATCATCCTCAATGGGGGAAAACTAAGAGCCTTTTCCCTATGGTCAGGAACAAGATAAGAATGTCCACTCTCACCATGTTAGTTCGTTTTTATCATTTTGCTATGATGTATTTTTAAATTTATGCTGCCTAGGATTTACTAATTTCTTTTTATAAAGACTTTTTTTCTTAAGGAATCTCTGCACCCATGGGGCTTGAACTCACAACCCAGAGATCAAGAGTCACATGTTCCTCTGACTGAACCAACCAGGCATCCCAGGATTCACTAATTTCTTGAGTCTGTGGGCTAATATACCATTGGTTCTGGAAATTTCTCTAATTATTTCTTCAATTTTGTCTCTGCCACATTGTCTCCTTCCTGTTCTTAAATTTGTTAGACCCTCACTCAGGTAATAATGTCACTTAATCCGTGACTTTTTTTTTTGTTTGTTTGTTTCTACATGCTGCATTTTGTGCAATTTTTACTTACCTATCTTCCTGGGGACTAGTCTCTTCTTTGGTTCTGTCTAACCTTCTGTTAAGCATGTCCATTCATATCTTAATTTCAGTCACTAAATCTTTAAGTTCTAGGATTTCAATTCTGTTCTTTTCTAATTTGCTATGTTATTTTTATCACTTTTTCTGAATCTTACAAGCTTAGCTTCTATATTTTTCATTATAATTAGGGTAGTTGTTTTAAAGTCTCTGCCCAATAATTCTAATATTTCATATATTTTGGGTTCTCTTTCTGTTGTCTTTTGTTTCTGCAGGTCCAGGCTCATAGTATCTTGTTTTCTTGTGTGCCTGATTATATTTGACTCTGTAGACACTACACGTGAAAAATTACTTAAGGCATTATTTTTTGATGCATTGAATAACTAAGTCTTTCTCTGGAGAAAATTTTCTATTTGTTTCCACCAGTAGTTGTCTGAGAGCATTACGAATCTGAGATTATCTTTTTTTTTTTTGACACAGAGAGAGATAGAGCACGAGAGGGGGAGGGGCAGAGAGAGAGGGAGACACAGAACCAGAAGCAGGCTCCAGGCACTGAGCTAGCTGTCAGTGCAGAGCCTGATGCGGGGCTCGAACCCACGAATGTGAGATCTGACCTGAGCCGAAGTCAGAGACTTAACTGACTGAGCCACCCAGGCGCCCGAATCTGAGATTATCTTAATCTACATTCAAGATTACAAATTCTTGGAGCCACAAGAAATTGCAATAAAAGCTACTGTAAGAAAATGGAATACTTCCACTCCATTCTTCAGTTCAAAATGAGGGATCGTTTGGTTCAAATGACTTAAGAAACAGAAGACGTGCCTAGACTTCTTTAACTGAATAACATATTTTGGATTAGTCCACATCAGTATGATCAAATATATTAAAATACAAATATAAAGATAATTCTACTATAGAAAAAGCTTCCTCATTCTTTGCTAAACCCACATGTACCACATTTGCTTTACCAATTTCCTATTGATGAACATAGGTTATTTCTCTTTTCCTTTTTTTTAATTTAAATCCAAGTTAGTTGACATATGGTATAATAATGATTTCAGAAATAGAATTCAGTGACTCATCACTTACATATAACAGCCAGTGCTCATACCAACAGGTGCCCTCCTTGATGCCCATTGCCAATTTAGCCCATCCTCCCCAAAACCCACCAGCATCCCTCAGTTTGTTCTTTATATTTAAGAATCTCTTCAGATTTGTCTCTCTTGCTGCCTGTATTTTATTTTTGCTTCTCATCACCTATGTTCATCTGTTTCTTAAATTCCACACATGAGTGAAGTCATATGTATGGTATTTGTCTTTTTATGACTGACTTATTTCACTTAGTATTATACACTCTAGTTCCATCCACGTTATGGCAAATGACAAGATTTCATCTTTTTGATCGCTGAGTAACATTCCAGTGCGTGTGTGTGTGTGTGTGTGTGTGTGTGTGTGTGTATCTTCTTTATCCATTCATCAGTTGAT
Source organism: Suricata suricatta (assembly GCF_006229205.1). Taxonomy (NCBI): domain Eukaryota; kingdom Metazoa; phylum Chordata; class Mammalia; order Carnivora; family Herpestidae; genus Suricata; species Suricata suricatta. Next base: position 57,812,198 of record NC_043711.1, read on the forward strand.
GGACATTTGGCCTCTTTCCATCCTTTGGCTATTGTTGATAGTGCTGCTATAAACACTGGGGTTGCATGTACCCCTTCGAATCAGACTCCTGCGTCCTTTGGATAAATTCCTAGTAATGCAATTTCTAGGTCAAAGGGTAGTTCTATTTTTAATTTTTTGAAGAACCTCCATACTGTTTTCCAGACTGGCTGCACCAGTTTGCATTCCCACCAATAGTGCAAAAGTGTTCCCCTCTTTCCACATCCTTCCCAACATCATTTGTTTCCTGAGTTGTTAATTTTAGCCATTGTGACAGGTGTGAGGCAGTATCTAATTATTGTTTTGATTTGTATTTCCCTGATAATGAGTGATGTTGAGCATCTGTTCATGTGTCTGCCAACAATCTGGAGGTCTTCTTTGGAGAAGTGTCTATTCATATCTTTTGGCCATTTCTTCACTGGATTATTTGTTGTTTTGGGTGTTGAGTTTGGTAAATTCTTTATAGATTTTGGATATTAACTCTTTTTATTTAATGTCTATTTATTTTTGAGAGACAGAGACAATGTTAGTGGGGGACAGGCAGAGAGAGAGGGAGACACAGAATCTGAAGCAGGCTCCAGGCTCTGAGATGTCAGTACAGAGTCCGATGTGGGACTGGAACTCACAAACCATTAGATCATGACATGAGATGAAGTCTGTTGCTTCACCAATTGCAAACATCTCCCATTCAGTGGGTTACCTTCTGGTTTTGCAGAAAGCTTCTATCACTGTGCAGAAGCTTTTTATCTTGATGAGATGTCAATAGTTCATTTTTGCTTTTATTTCCCTTACCTCTGGAGACATGTCTAGTAGAGTAAGAAGCAGCTGGAGCCAAGGTCAGAGAGGTTGCCTGTTTTCTCCTGTAGGATTTTGATGGTTTCCTTTCTTACATTTAGGTCTTTCATCCATTTTGAGTTTATTTTTGTGCCTGGTGTAAGAAAGTGGTCCAGGTCCATTCTTCAACAGGTCAGTAGAAAAACAAATTCTAATTTTGCACCAGTGTGCTTTTCTTCAATCTGTGCATTGGCAGCCTCCATCTTATTATTCACTTCATTTATAGCCTTTTTTAACTCGTCACAGCTATTTTGAAGGTTCCTAGTCTTTGTATCAATATCTTCCCTGACAGCTTCTATGCCTTTTTCAAGCCCATTGATTAATTTTATGGTAATCGTTCTAAATTCCTGTTCAGTTATGTTGCTTGTGTCTGTTTTGAGCAGCTCTGTCGCTGTGATCTTCCTTGAATTTCTTTAGAGGAGAGTTCTTTCGTTTTGTCATTTTGGCTAGCTTTCTGTCTCTTATTAGTTTTAAAAAGCTCTTTCTGCACTGTGCACCTGTTAGTATGGCTCTATTAAAGGAGGCTCTTTGACTGTCCAGGGCCTGTTGTTTCAGGAGATGTTCTTTTAATGGTGTCTCTCAGTTTCTCTTGTTGTGCCTGTAATTAATATATTTCCTTACTCGGGGATATTTGAGACTTTCCGCTATGTGTACTTTGGCTTGTTTCTTGAAGTAGCCCTGAAAAGGAAAAGAGACAAACACACAGGGAACACAAGCATGCAAATGCACTGACAGATCTGGTAAACAAGCAAACCAAATGGGAAAGGAAAAAAGGGGGGGGGGAAGAGAGGACAGGAAAGGGGAAAAAAAAAAAAGCCAGGGGCACAGAGACAGCCAGAGATAAAGGACAGTCTGAGAGACTAAAATCTGTGGAGGAGAGAGATAAGAATGAGATAAGGGACGGGGCACCTGGGTGGCTTAGTCAGTTGAGCGTCCTGCTTTGGCTCAGGTCATGATCTCATGGTTCGTGGGTTCCAGGCCTGCGTTGGGTTCTGTGCTGACAGCAAGCTCAGAGCCTGGAGCCTGCTTCAGATTCTGTATCTCCCTCTCTCTCTGACCCTCCCCTGCTCACGCTGTCTCTCTCTGTCTCTCAGAAATAAATTAAAAACATTAAAAAATTTTTTTAAATAAAGAATAAGATAAGGGAAAAATATCTGGATGGTAAGGGTTGATCTAATCACAGCAGTGCTTAAATGTTGGTCTTTCCCAGACTCCAGGGGGAAAAGGGAGAAAAGGAGGAAATAGGGAAGTAGAAAAGAGAAAACAAGGGAAAAATTATAAAAAAATAAAAATTAAAAATAATTAGGAATGAAAAAATTGAAAAAAAAAAAGTAAAAAAAAAATAGCATGAAAAGAAGAATCCAGCTCTCCAGCGCGGATGGACGTGGTTTGATGTAGGTAGGTCTGGTCTCAGGGGCTGGTCTCTGCAGCCCCGCCTTAGTGGATGCAGGGAGAAGAATGGTGGCACTGAAACCTCCCCGTGCCATGGGCGGGTCAAATTGTTTCAGTTTTCTAAGTTTTGCTAGGCCTTCAAATTCTAGTCCACTCACTTTACTGTTTCCGCCACCGTTAAAATAAAATAACTTTTGGCAGCCCGGCAGCTTTCTGGCCGGGACTGTGCAGGTGTATTGGAGAGCCAGCCCTTCCCTGGTTCCACCTGAGATCTGTGGGCTGCAGGGCCCACTGGAGAACAAGCCCGCTGAGGGGGTCGGACTTCTCTCCCTGCGCCCAGCAGCTGCAAATGGAGTTGGTGTCTCTGCTGAGCCACAGGCTGAGGTCTCCTTTCAGTCTCTCCTCTTCCCCAGTCTCTCCTCTTCGCCTCGGCTTTGTACCTCCCTGGAGGCCAGTTCTGCCCAGTGTCTTGCACACAGCGCAGCCGGCTTGCACGCAGCTCTCAAAATTCTGTGCCAACCTGCGTGGCCATCTCACACGCTGGAGGCCCTGCATGGTGCTGTGCAGCCTCTGGACCCTCACTCTCTGTGGCCCGGGGCTAAGTCTCTAGGCACTCTCTTTCCCAGCTCCGCTTTGAGCCAGCGCTCCCTCCTTCAGAGTCTCTGTTCCCAGTTCTCACTCACTCACTCTGGCATCGGTGAGGCTGATATTAATACGGGGTCAGTGCGCGCACCTCCACTCCTGGAGATCAGAAAGCTGTGGCTTTTAATTCCTTTCAGTTTGATGGTTGCGGGCGTGTGGAGGAGACAGTGTTCCCTTCTTCTCCGCCATCTTGCCACCTCCTCTGAACCAGTGATATTAAAACCCATTCTTTAAGAACTTGAATAAATTTATTCCAATCTTAGCCAGTTTGACTACACATAAAATGCTTTTCTTATGATTAATTTTCAGAAACGATCTATAACTTTTTAAAAATATACCCATTTAGGCTTTTTCCTATATTTTCCTCTTCTTTATTCTGAAACAACCATTTTACTTGAAAGCAAAAATTGTGTTTTGCATACTTCCTACATTTTATTTTATTTTATTTTATTTTTTTCTTTTATAGTTTATTGCCAAGTTGGTTTCCATTTAACACCCAGTGCTCATCCCAACAAGTGCCCTCCTCCATGTCCATCACCGCTTTTCCCCTCTCTCCCACCCCCATCAACCCTCAGTTTGTTTTCAGTATTTAGGAGTCTCTCATGGTTTGCCTCCCTCCCTTCCTTAACTATTTTTTTCCCTTCCTCTCCCCCATGGTCCTCTGTTAAGTTTCTCCTGTTCCACATATGAGTGAAAACATATGGTATCTGTCCTCTGCCTGACTTAATTCACTTAGCATGACACCCTTGAGTTCTATCCATGTTGCTATGAATGGCAAGATTTCATTCCTTCTCATTGCCATGCAGTATTCCATTGTATATATAAATCACATCTTCTTGATCCATTCATCAGTTGAAGGACATTTAGGCTCTTTCCATGATTTGGTGATTGTTGAAAGTGCCACTATGAACATTGGGGTACATGTGCCGCTATGCATCAGCACTCCTGTATCCCTTGGGTAAATCCCTACCAGTGCTATTGCTGGGTCATAGGGGAGTTTTATTGTTAATTTTTTGAGGAACCTCCACACTGTTTTCCAGAGCAGTTGCACCAGTTTACATTCCCACCAACTGTGTAGGAGGGTGACCACTTCTCCCCATCCTTGCCAGCATCTATAGTCTCCTGATTTGTTCATTTTAGCCACTCTGACTGGCGTGAGGTGGTATCTCAGTGTGGTTTTGATTTGTATCTCCCTGATGATGAGTGACACTGAGCATCGTTTCATGGGTCCGTTGGCCGTCTGGATGTCCTCTTTGGAGAAGTGTTTGTTCATGTATTCTGTCCATTTATTCACTGGATTATTTGTTTTTCAGATGTGGAGTTTATGAGTTCCTTGTAGATTTGGGATACTAGCCCTTTATGTGATATGTTATTTGCAACTATCTTTTTCTGTTCTGTTGGTTGCCTCTTAGTTTTGTTGATTGTTTCCTTGCCATGCAGAAGCTTTTTATCTTGATGAGGCCTAATAGTTCATTTCTGCTCTTTACTCCCTTGCCTTTGGAGAAGTGTCAAGTAAGAAATTGCTGCAGTTGAGGTCAAGGAGGTTTTTTCTCCTGCGTTCTCCTCTAGGGTTTTGATGGTTTCCTGTCTCACATTCAGGTCCTTCATCCATTTTGAGTTTATTTTTGTGTATGGTATAAGAAAGTGGTCTAGTTTCATTCTTTTGCATGTTGCTGTCCAGTTCTCCCACCATTTATTTAAAAATCTGTCTTTTATCGATTGGAACTCTTTCCTGCTTTGTCAAAGATTAATTGGCCATACATTTGTGGGCCCAGTTCTGGGTTCTCAATTCTATTCCATTGGTCTATGTGTCTGTTTTTGTGCCAATACCATACTGCCTTGATGATTACAGCTTTTTAGATTTTATTTTCTCATACTTAAAAAAGTAATCTCTGCCCAATGTGGGGCTCAAAATCACAACCCCAGGATCATGAGTTGCATGTTCCACTGACTGAGCCCACTGGGTCTCTGTATATTTCTTCTCAACCAAAAATGCATTCTACTTTCCTTACCTACTTTTCATACATGTTTGTTTTCTTTACTACTTATTTTAAGTGGTTTTAATTACATATATTGGTTAGAATTGAATGCTAAATTTCTAGTGAAAACTAAGACATAGCAATTGTGGGCTGTTACACTAGCATTCTGTGGATTGAAAAGTATATGACTACATTTTCTGATTTCTGGAAGTATGTTCTTCTATACAGTGCATTTTTCAATGTGGCACATAAAATATTTACTAACATACCCAAATATCTTCAGTTCCTCTATAATAAGAAACCTAAAGTAGATAATGTTCAGTAACTTGCCCCAGCCCGGTTCAACGGGAACCTGGAGAAGGGAACGGATGGGACAAGAGACACAAAGAATGAGAGCAAGACAGGAGGTCTGATCAAGCTCTAACGTTTAATCATGGCGGCTGATTATATAACGTGTGCAGGGGAAGAAGGAATGCAGAAGGGGGAAAAATGCTGGGGGAGGTACAAGGTCTAGGGGACCTGCCCAAGGTTAACAGACGATAATCTCAGTCCCTGAGGCCATCAGTTATCTAGGACTTGACCTTGACCGCTGCTTATCTTGCTGCAACATTCCACCAGAGTTCTTTTAATCCTTTCTTTGGCTCCCGGCAGCAACTGTTTCAATATTTTATCTTATTTGGAAATGATCTAGATAGTTAATGAATATCCATCACTTGGTTTAGTATAAGTTTAAGGTTTTAGGTTAACAAAAAGATTTTGGAAACTATTTTTAAGTAGATAGTAATTTTAAGCATAATTTTTACTGAAGAGTTTATAAACTTCTATATTATTTACATCTATGTAATTTACTTGTTCTTAATAATTATGTTTACATTAGTCATTAAGATTTCATTGAGATTTTAAACAGCCAAACAACCATCACATTAAGCTATCTTTCTTGCTGACAAATTCTGTAAAAGATGCCATGAGCTTATATGACTTTTAGTAAATTCATCTAGAATAAAAATATTATATTTAGTCCTGATAACTGTAAAGACATGCCTATTTTAATTAGACTAACAAACTTAAACTAACTGTTATTTAGCTAAGATTATCCTAGATTACATGAATTTGAAAAACATTCGTTTCCACATTTCTGAGTATACTTGAGTTACATAAATGCTTATCATTCTTTTCATAATTGAAGTATAGTTGATGCACAATGTTAATTTAATTCTGATGTATAACATCATGATCAACAAAGTCTATATGTTAGGCTGTGCTCACCCAAATGTAGCTACCATCCATCATCATACAATGCTATTACAATACCAATGACTACATTTTCTATGTTGTATCTTTAATTACCGTACAGATGCTTGATTTTTGTTAGGCCAATTAAATAGAGTTCTTTACAATAAATTTTGGCAGTTCCATCTAGAGGTAGAAAAAAATATCACACATTTGTAACATACACATATAGATATACATAAACATATAGCTAGATACAAATAAAGATCTTAAAGACTTTAATTTTTTTAATGTTTATTTATTTTTTGAGAGAGAGAGACAGAGCACAAGTGGGAGAGGGACAGAGAGAAGGAGACACAGAATATGAACCAGGCTTCAGGCTCTGAGCTGTCAGCACAGAGCCTGACATGGGGCTACAACTCAGAATGAGAGATCCTGACCCAAGCCAAAGTCTGATGCTTAACCAACGGAGCCACCCAGGTGCCCCAATATAACTTTTAATTTAAAATTTTAGGGGCGCCTGGGTGGCTCCATCGGTTAAGCCTCCGACTTCGGCTCAGGTCAGATCTCACGTTCATGGGTTCAAGCCCCGCGTCAGGCTCTGTGCTGACAGCTAGCTCAGAGCCTGGAGCCTGCTTCCGGTTCTGTGTCTCCTTCTCTCTCTGCCCCTCCCCTTCTCATGCTCTGTCTCTCTCTGTATCAAAAATAAATAAAACATTTAAAAAAATAAAATTTTAGCCATGAAACAGGTTCTCTTAGAGCAGGCAGTTGGTTAGGTTCTAATGGGATGCCTGGAGGTCAGCAATGAGGAAGTCATAGCCAGCTATGAGGAAGGTTGGAGGCCTTTCCTGGCAGAAGTCAGGAAGCCATAAGAAGCCAAGTCAAACCAGACAGGCACAAGATGGTGGGTGGATCAAACTGAGAAGAAAAAGCGGGAAACCAAGCTTCCACTCACAAGTAATGAATATTCCACCCCCTGTCAATAAAAGATAGAATCCCAACCCCCAGAGCATGTAGCTCTGTCTTGAGCTTGCTTGCTCTATTCTGAGGGTGTACTTTTCACCTTAATAAACCTTCCCACTTGTGTGGCTCATCCACTGTATTGCACATCTGCCAGCCATCTGAGGGTATGCTGACATTTCTCAACTCCCTATACCATACTGGAATTCATAAATAACAATTCCATGATATGCTTTTGATGAAAAATTAGGATGTCCATATCACAGACAAAAACTATGCATTTCCACTCCACATTATTTGAAACAATCATCAGAAACATAAAATTGACACTAGAATTCAATAAAATAATTAACCCTTACTTTTACCAAGTTTTCTATAACATCCTCCCCATCCTATCTGTTATGGGGAACATAAAGGCATAAAAAACATGTCTGACTGTGGGAGCTTTCAATCTAGTTGGGACCCAAACAAGAAGGACCTACCAGAAGAACTTCAGATTGTGACACAAGACTTAAATAAGAGAGCAGGACATCAGAATAAATGGCATAAAACAGAATAGGACTGCTTATTCAGTGAGTGGGATAGACAGCGGGCACTGTGGGGGTCTTTTCAGAAGTGGCCAGATTTGAGCACAACTCTGATAAATCTTGAGTAGATAGAAAGGAGAAGAGGTATGTCAAAAACATAGAGGCAAGAGTCAAAGGGCACTCTCAAGAGGCAGCTCATACATGGCTTTGTTGGAGCCAGGGGTTCATGAGGCAAGTGACAGGAGAAGTTGGAAAAGTGAGTTGGGATGTCAGTGAAGGATTTTGGATGCAGGTCAGTGAATTTGGGTTCCACCACTTAGTGAATATGGAGTCATCAAAGGCCTGGAGGAAAGGAATAGATGTTGAAGCAGGTTTGGGGGAAGACTATGGTCATTCTGTCATAGCACAGAAGAGTGATGCAAAGGAAACATTTGGGAGGCAGGTGCTGTAGGTTTCACATGGAAAGGCACATCTTATGAGTAGTCTTCAGAACTCTGGAGCCATGGATTTTCTCTCTCATGTCTCAATGTGGTCACATTGATCCCCTTGCATCTTGAATTAGTAATGTTTCTTCTTTCTCTTGTATCATTAGTCTCCCAAGATATCATGCATGCTCTGGAGACAAAGTGACTGAATGTAAAAAGAGACTATAGGATAAGACAAATTATGCAGTAAGATTTTCCAGCTTCAGTTATTGACCTATTGCTGTTTTTCTTTTAAATGCAGGCTGTGGGTAAGATGATATGCTTCTAAATGAGGGTACTAGCATTTACCTCTGAGCCTCACCTCTGGCTAATTTTACACAATACTCAGTTTATAAGACAATTACAATTCACTGTTTCCCTAGTATAAGTCCTAGTGAGGAGAAAGCACTTAATGTCTCACTAAGGTATTGGCAAAATTGCAATTTCACCTTCCACCAAAGCAAGACACCTTGGGGAGACTTCTGGTTTTCATTTCTCTTTGCCTCTAACTCCAATTAGTTTGTAGCTTCTTCATATATCCCAGCTATATCTGCCCCTTTAGCCACTTTCTCAGCAAAAATATCAGGTCTGGTCACGTCCTGCCTCTTTTTTCCAGCAGACTTTACTGCTGTCATCTTGAACCCAACATTTTCTTCTCTATCTTTTTTACTTGTCTTATCTGACACCAGCCACCCAACACTGGGTTGAGTCCTCCCATTTTTCTCTGGCTTAATAGATCTTCTGATGTGTGTAGAATACTTCTTATGCCTAGAAATTGGGTGGTGATGGTTACCACATTTAGGAAAGAAGACTTAACACTACACATGGTTGGAGATGTGCAGTTAGCCCAGGAGCATAGACAAAAGAGAGGGATGGGCATGCTTAACAGCCTGCTTTAAACAATCTAAAAAAAAATTTTTTTTAATGGCTGTGAAGCTTAAAATAGGAGACCTGAATATTTTTATACAATTGTGTTGAAGATTGCTAGTTGGTCCCAGTTATTCACTTTTCTCCTTCAGGTTTACCTGGGCACATGGTCACTTTGAATAAAGACTATTTTCTTTGCAGAGGACACCCTGGGAACTTAGTATCATAAACTGGAATGGGTGCATCCTATAGCCAGAACACCTCTGCATGGTGTGGCCTGCCACTGTGCCCTCTGTTGGCTGAGGAGGGTCCCAGGCACATCAGAAGGGCTCCAACCTCACTGAGACCAGGTCAGGAAAACCTCATAATCCTGAGCATGGCATGAGCTCCACTCACTAGTCTCCTCTCGTTGCCCTTCACTCTGTGTGGAGTTTGCCATTTGCAGGCAGTTGTAATTTTCATGCATCCTTGGTGCCCCACTCCTTTTCCTACCCTGTTTCCCCAGAGCCTTGCTTTTATCCTGCCTCTTCCCCATCAGTCATGTTGCCCCATATCCTCACATTCTTTAAACTGGAGTCCCTACAGAATATATACACCTACACCTTCATCATGCTAGATCACAGTGCAGCTCATTTCATCATTTTGATACACTGTTGTGCTGGTAAGACTTCCCCTTCTGCATCAGAGCTGAAAGGATGGAATTGAGGGTGGAGAAGCCTCATTAACAAGGTCAAAAAGGGAGACAGTCCAGGTCCAGCATAGCGCACTCTATCCTTTAGCCAACACAAACAATGTTTGCTGGATTCTAGGCATGGGGGTGGGGGGCAAAGAAAAAAAAAATCCTTGCTCACAGGAGCTGAAAAACTAGCAGAAGTTTAGTAAATAATCAGTAGTGATTATCAAAGTAAAGAGTGATACAAGATTGGATAGAAGTGAATATAAGTGTCCTAGGATGACAGAGGAAAGGGAGCAAACACATGGCTAGGGGGAGACTGAAAGGTAACCAGGGGGTTTGCAAAGCCTCTGAAAAAAGACAGCCTGTAATCTGTTTCATTTTCAGAGAATTTGGATGGCCTTGCCGACCTAAAGACTAGATGAGAATGGATTAGGGGTGAGGGTGGGGAACTAGAAAAGTGCCAGTGCTAGGCCTAGAAGGAAGGACCTGCTAAATAGTTTCAACAAGGAGACCTTGAAGTGCTTTAGGCAGAAGAGGGACAACACAGGCATACGTTTTAGAAAGCACATCTGGTTGCTATACACAAATGACAAGCACAAAATGCAGACAATGGTCTTTAGTGCTTTAGCAATCCTCAGGAGGCATCCAGAGGGCCTGACCCAAGAAGAAGACGTGGCTGGGATTTGAAAGTGAGAGAGGGAGATAGAGATGGGGGGAGAGAGAGATAGAGAGAAAGAGAGAGAGAGAGAGAGACAGAGAGAGAAGATACACAGAAATCTGTAGGACTCGCAACTGAGTCAATGTGAGGAGGAAATGGAAGGGCTGTGACCTTCACCAACATGGGGAATCCACAAGAAGAAACATATTGTAGGAGAAAAATAACCATTTCAGCATGAGACTTGTTGACTGGTTGAATTTGAACAGCTTGTAGGTTATGGAAATGGAATATCCAGTTGACAGTTTGATGTTTGGGGTTTTAAGAGAGGAAGAACCAGACTGAGAGCAGAGAAGAAATACTAAGGACTACTATACAATCAGCACAAGGTTGGTGACTTAAGACAGGATGGGGGAAGCACCTAGAGACTAGGCAAAAAGATCAGGGAGCCAATCTAGGATCCTTATGAATGAAAATATTTAGGGATGAGGAAAAGAAGACCACAAGGGAGTGTGAGAAGCAACAGAGAAGCCAATGAACAGGTAAGATGTCCGTGTCAGGGCCCAGAATGCAGCTGGCTCATGCCCTGAAGCCACAAAGATAAGAAATGAAGACAATCCTCTTGATGTGGTGACCAGAAGGACAGTTGGGACTTTGAGAGCACTGCAGAAAAGAGGAAGAAGGGGGATGCAGCCTCAAGTCTTAGCTCAGCAGCGCCATGTAAGACATGTGCGTAGAAAGAACCCAGCGTAAAATGAGTAACTGTCATTGCTTAGGTCAAAGTCTTGGAGTCACCCTTTCTCTCCAACAACCCTTCTCCAATCTGGAGGCATGTTCTGTCTGTTGCACCATCCCATATACCACATATTCCGTATCTGGCCACTCCTCATTTTCTCCACCCTGGTCCAAGCCACCCTAACCTCTTAACCTAATTACTGCCATCACTTCTTAATGGTCTTCTTACTTCAAACTTTGCTCTTTCCCCTGACCTTGCGGCTAACCCAGTGACCAGAGCGATTTTAAGTCAGACCACAAGTTCCCTCTACTAAACTTAGTCTGAGTAGAAGCAAAGTCCTTACAAGGGGCAGCAAGGTCCTATGCCTCCCACCCATTTCTCACTTCTTTCTCGCCTCACACCACAATCCGTCCCTACCACTCTTCCTAGCCACAAAGAAACTCATCCTCTAGACTCAAGGCCTAGCCAGCTGTTCTCTGGTACTGCTGCCTGTCTCCCTCACTCACTCCTTTCTGGCCTTCACTTAAAATGTTCCTGTCACTCTGACTTTCCCTGGCCAACTTCTTGCACTCCTTAAGATTGTCCCTTATTTTGTATATTTCATTTAAGCTTTTAAATTGTATTCTGGCAGGTAAACTCCATGAGAGGCAGGGAATATATATATATATATATATTTCCCAATTCTCCCCACATTGTTACTGCTCCATTCTCAGCCTCTGGGACTATGCTTGGCCCTACTAGTATGTGCTCAATATATCACTTGATATATGATGGAAAGACAGGAACCATTAGTTTTATGTCTTCCGGTTTCCTCAACTGTGAATTTGGGGTAACAACTACTACCTGGGCTGCCTCCTCGGGTTTTTCCCAGAAGAGGATGCTGGAGCAAGCGAGGAGGTCCAACAGCCAAGCCTCACAGAAGACACTTAGCTGAAGGTGAGCTGCGGCTGGAGGCGGTGGAGGAACCCCCGCTCGCCCCACCTCAGCCGGCCCGCCCCAAACCGCCCCAATCCGCCCCAATCCGACACCCGCACGCCCCACCCACTCGGCCTCCACCCCGCCCCCGCAGCCCCGCCCGCTCGGACGAGGCCAGAGGCGGTCAGCGCTTGGAGGGCTAGGGGGCGGTGCCTGGAGGCTGCGGGAGCGCGGCATCTGGGCCTCCAGACACAAAGAACGGCCGGCAGGACGCAGGGTGGGTGCAGCTCGCGCGCCAGCGCCCTTAGCCCGCGCCACTGTGTCCCGAACGCGGGGGAGACCGGAGACACCGACCGCCCAGGTGAGCGGGGCTAGGTCGGGGTTGTGGGGACCGCTCCTCCGCCGCACGTGGGGCCAGCCCGGCTGCGAGTCCCCTAGGTGGGGCAACGGAGGAGAGAGGCGCTTGTCTCGTGGGCTGCGCCGCAGGCAGCGGCCATGTGGGAACGAGCTCTGGTCCCAGGCCCTGTGACTTTGGGCGGGGCGAGGTGGTGAGGAAAACCCTGCGGTAACCCCCGCCCTCGCCTCGGCACCTGGAACTGGCTTCTGCGCGGGTTCAGGGTTCTCCCTTCGCCTTCGGGTAAGTTTGACTTGCTGGCCGCCTCTTTCTGTCACCCTGGAAGGCTGGTGCAGGGGTCACTTTAAAAGAACAGGTCCCGAAGGAATCCCGCTGTTCGACCAAACCTTTGAAACCCAGGTCCTACAGTCGCGGCGGTTCCTGCAGTGTGCGTCGTCCTCGGAACGAGTGTGCAGCTGTCTGACCCCTCTCTTGAAGTGGACGCTAACCGTCTGGCGTGCGATCCAGCGTCGGGTGAGGGCGGTGGCCCTCACTGGTGACGCGGAGGTTAAAGGGTGTAGCGAGAGCCGCGGCCGCAGTGGCCAGCTGCGGCACTGACTTCCCTCCTCCGACGCGCGGCTGTCCGGTACCAGGGCCGATGGATCGCCCACAGCGCCGCCGTGTCCCTCAGCCTCACCCTTCACCTTTAGAGCTCGAAGCCTCGTTCCTCTGAGCAGGCCACGTCCTCCACAGAATGGTCTTTAGATGAGATCCCATCCTTCGATATAGAAAGTTTTTAGGATGTACCTGTCTTTTGTTGTGTCGTGAGTTTGCGCTTGGGAAAATGGTTTGAAATAACACTCCACTCTCAGGGACTATAAAGTCTGTTGGAAATTTTCTGTGTTGTACCAATTGTTGACAGGACCGTCCCTTTCCTCCCATTGGTGGGCTCGGTCACAAATCCCATCTCTTCTGGTGTTTCACACTCGAATCGTGCCCTGGAGACTTAGGCCAAGCGGTGCAACAGTGGGGGGTGGGGGTGGGGTCCAAAGAAAGAACTGTGAAGATGGAAGGCTTGGAGAAGGTCAAGTGATGCTCAAGGTTACACCGCCAGCACTGTCAGCAGGAGGGAAGGATTACGGGTGACCAAGAGTTTTTCCTAAAGGCCTTTACCACGTTTTCAACATTGGACTTTTCAAAGCAGAAAATTAAAAAAAAAAAAAGTCAGTTAAAGTTTGTTAAATAGAACACTAAGCAACCTCACAGTTTTATGAACTGCGTGCAAGAGTATGTATCTTAAAAGAAAAATGTTAAGGCAAAGAAGCAGCGTACCACTGTGCTCTGCCTCTTCTGCTTGACTTACACATCATCTGTTAGTGGTTTAACTTATTACAGTTTTTGAACTAGTCTGTACTGGCAAATAGAAGTGGGTCTTGAAATATATATATATATATATATATATATAGTTCAGATTCAGTAAAAAATAGAGGATAATCATTTTTGCAGAATGAGAAAATAACAAGCCTTCTCTGAAGAACCTGAACTTCAATAACATTTAACACCATCATATTAGAAAAAGAACATCTTACAAAGGAATAGTTAGGGTTTCAACATTTTTTAAGTTGAGGACTTTATGTAAACTTTGCTGGAATGCTGCTTTTCTTTAACTCGTATTTATTTCCTTACATTGTGGTTTGCAGGGCTGCTCAGAGGTGACTTAACTGACACAGTCATTTGCCAACAGTGTGTTGAAATCCCTTAGTGTTAGTGTGTCTTTTGTTCTGCTACTTAGTCCTTATGAACATATGGTGGTGGAAAGTAGAATAACAGTAGAGTTGCAAAATTCTAACTAAGTATTCAAAATATTCAGATTCTGCCCTTTTATGGACTTTAAGTGCTGGTTGTGGAGGGTCATTTTTTGGGGGGGAAGATGGAACATGTGGCATTTGAGATTTGGGCATGTGAGAGGAGAGATCCCTCTTACCATATTCTTTCTACTTTGGACACTTACCTTTGGATTTTACCATGAACAGGTGTCTGCTAGATATCTCTCTCCCTCCTTGGCTGAAGAAAGGTCTATAATAAGGAAGCAAAAACAGTTTCCTGGCCTCTCATTTTGAACTGTACGTTTCAGAGGGGTAGTCAGGGGGCATTGTGTGGCTCCTGACTAGAGGGAGCAGTGCCCTCTGACTTAGAAGGGCAACACCAGGACCACATCCACTTTGCAAAAGGTTGAGTGGCAGTGGCTCTAACTGAACTTTAGATTTGGGTTTAACTCAGTCTTTGGCATTAAGTACACATTAAGAATTCAGGCTCAAGGCCATATATTTGGTTAATCACAAGCAGGAGGCCAAAACTTTGGGTCAGACTCTACCTGGAGCTATTTGGAGGGCAGCAGTAGCAGAAGGCTTTCCATTTCCCATCCTTTGGTTAACCTTGAAGCTCCTGGTGAGATTTCTCCACTGAAGAATTCTAAATGTTGTTGTTGTTGTTCTGTGAACCCAGGAGTCGTTTGGGTGGTGTTCTGTGTTTTTAGCATCTTGATGAAGGTTAGAGCATGCAGCTGGTACTGCCTAGCTGTACTCCTCTGTCTTTCTCAACCCTGGACTGTCCTTCCTTAAACTTTAAGAGATAATGACTTCTTGTACATAGTCTCCCTTGAGTTGAAATCTTTGGTTTCTCAAATAAACCAGCATCCTCCAGGTAATTCTAATACACTCAAATTTGAGAAATACTCTTATATATCAGCTTTTGTGCATTGACTTGCTTTGTATTTCATGAGAGGAAACTGGCAGATCCTTTTATGATGTGACAGAGACTCTTATATCCCAGTTATTTTATTTTGGGATCTGCTTTGTTTAATAAGTTAAGATTTTGGTGTTGGAACTTCTCAAAGTGGTTGTTTATTGTTACTGTTAAAGATCTGAAAGAAAGTCTGTCTTCTCATTGTCTAGTGTTTTCACTGAAGTGAAAAATTTTACATTTGTGCATGCCTATCAGTTGGAATGTTTTTAGCTACCAGTGATAGAAAATCCAACTCATGTGGATGGAACTAAGTGAAATAAGTCTGTCAGAAAAAGACAGATATCACTCATATGTGGAATTTGAGAAACTTAACAGAAGACCATAGAGGAAAGGAAGGAAAAATAAGTTACAGAGAGGAAGGCAAATCATAAGAGATTCTTAAATACAGAGAACAAACCTACGGTTGATCGGGAGGGGGGAGTTTGGGGGAGTGGAGAAAATGGGTGATGGGCATTGAGGAAGTTACTTGTTGGGATGAGTACTAGGAGTTGTATGTAAGTGATGAATCACTGGAATCTACTCCCGAAGCCAAGACTACACTGTATACTCTGTATGTTAGCTAACTTGACAATAAATTACTTTAAAAAAAAGAAAAGAAAAGAAAACCCAACTCAGTCTTGGCTTTAACAGATAGAGAAGTCCTGGAAGGAAAGTATGGGACTTCACGATAGGTTATTCCAGTGGCTGAACCATCATTTGGGGGCCCAGGTTGCTCCTCTTTCACCCATGTTGGCAGTGGCTATTTCACATCTTGAGGAAAGGGAGGTTGGTTTCTGTGTCTCTTCAAGAATGAGGAGTAACGCATTCAGTAGCCTTCTGGACCATAGAACCAGTCACCATCTGGAAGGGGGCCTCCCACCTTGGTCTGTGACAGGCCTCACACTTCCCTGCTCCTACTCGATGGAGGCAGGGTTCAAGGGGGCCATGGCAGGGGAGGCTTTGAGTACCTGATCACTGGAGGGCTAGTATAGCTCACTGTACAGGTGGAGTATGTTCTCTGGGCCTTCTGCATTACTTGTTCATTGGTCATGCTGATGTCAGAAATGGAGCACTGGTCTTTTGGTGATTTGATTTTAAATTGAGCTCTGTGTGCCAGCTCTGTTCTCTGCTCTTGGTAAATTCTTCCTTGTAGTGCTCACAGCATTCTGCTGAACAGGGGGATGTTCTTGTCCCCATCCAGAAGACAGGGGCTTGCTACCCACTATGCTCAGAATCACTTGGCACTGAAGGGTGCATAGGGATCTAGATAGGCTCTCTGCAGATTTCTTGCTTTGAGGCATGTGAGATTTCCACCATATGTCACTGCCTCAGCAATGAGATCATTTCTGTACATGAAAAAGAAAGAAGTTTTCAGTGCTGATAAAAAACTGTAACTTACACAATCTGTTTAGATATGTGAGGTGAGGGGAGAGTAAGGGAATTAGCAAGTCAAATTCCATTTGTAAGCAAGAGTGTGCTTTGCATTGGTGGACACCATATGTGTGCATGTTCATGGAAATAAATTTAAAAATTTGAGTCTGATGTTGGGATTGGGACTTTAGTCACTGTGTGGTTTTGCCAGGGCAACTTCCTAGGAGTGCCATTCACACCAGGGGCCTGTGGAGTCTCCCTCAGGGTCACAGATGGCATCAAACTATAAATATAAAAACCAACATGAAGTAATATAATAAAGCATTCACTGATTTAGAATTTAGTGTAAGGGTGTAGGAATTTTGTAAATAGTTATACATTATTTAAAAATCAAAAGGGTAATTTGCTCTGTCAGACTTTAACAACTGGTTGCCATGGCCCAGGGAGAGCTCAAGGTATCCAGAATGTCTTTACCTGCCCTGGCTATACTTAGGTGGCCTGAGGAGGGAGGGGCTAGGACTGCTGGTGCATGTGGCCTCCAGGCTTCTGGCTGTGTTCATTAATATGGACAAAACTGGACAAGACAGGGCAGCACCACCAAGTCCCCAGCTGTGGAGAGACTGCAGAACAGATGAGCCCCCTCCTGGCATACTTGGGGTATTCGTGTCCCCATGTGGATGGGGAATAAAATGAGAGCTCATTGTTCCCATAACAGGAAGGGTAGGGCTTTCTGCCCCAAGGAAGCTAATTCCTAAGGGCCAGCTGCAGCTCAGCCAGTTAGTTCCCTGGGTTCAGGTGACTGCTTTTGTGGCCAAACTTCACTGAGGTCACCACTCCCCAGGGACCTAAATGAAGGAAAGTAATGGTGAGTTTGCCTCCTGACTTGCCCAATTTCTAAACTCCACGATCTGCATTAGTGGCCTGTTTGTAAGAACATAAGTGCCAGTAGCACTTCTGGGAAAACTGCTTCAAACAGGATGTTTGCAGGGGTCCTTCTTAATTCAAACTTAGCCAGGCTCGCTTTGTAGCAAAAGTGTGGCTTTAAAATTAAGCAGTTCTTGGCACATTTTAAATTCTTTCTGAATTATTTCAAAATTGTACATATAAAGTAAAACTTTGATGTTATAGATTTTACTACTTAAAATTCTCATAATTCAAATTCTTTTTTAAAAAATGTTTATTTATTTTGGGGGAGAGAGAGAGAGAGAGCATGCATGTGAGCATGGTAGGGGCAGAGAAAGAGGGAGAGAGAGAGAATCTCAAGCAATCTCTGCACTCTTAGCACAAAGTTTGATGCAGCCCTTGACCTCAAGAACCTGAGATCATGACCTGAGCCGAAATCAAGAGTTAGATGCTTGACCTACTGAGCCACTCAGGCGCCCCATTATAGATCAAATTCTTAGAAAAGATAACTGCCCTGCTTTGGATGCCATTCTAACTAAGTGATGAAAATTAAAGATCACCTGTAAAGAGACAGTATGTGCCTCCTGATGAGATGTACTGAAAGAACAGTACCTCACCCACCTCGCCCTTGGGGTATTCCCACCATAACCTGACTCTCTCTGTGTGGTGTTCTACAGAGTAAATAACTGGCCTCTATACTCTTCAGTTATTTTAAGGTCAAAACACATAAAGACTGAGCAACCATTCTAGTTGAGAGAGGACTAAGGGACTTGACACCTGTATACACTTCTTGATTGGAGTCAGGAAGTGGGCAGGAGAGCTAACAAGGACATTATTGGGAAAATAGACAAAATTTGAATGTGAGTGATGATTTAGACAGTAGTAGTATATAAGTGATACATTTCTTGAATTTGATTATTGTACTTGTCACTATGTACTTCAGTTTAGTAAGTGCAATATGAAATAACCTGAGGAAGGAGAGACAGAGTTGGAGAGAGAAAATGATACAGTGGGTGTGATAAATTGGACAAAGTAAAAATAGTTCATTGGTGAAGCTCCAGGCATAAAGGGTATTTGAGAATTCTTTTACTGTTCTTGTTATTTTTCTGTAAATTTGAAATTCTGTCAGAATGGATAGTTACAAAAACAGATGTCTACCCTGTATACACTGCAATGTAAATACCTCACTTTAATTTTTCATGTTACAATGTCTCTGCCTTTTGCAGTCAACCCTGTCTTAGAATTGTGTTAGGTTTTGACAGCAGTTTTTCTTTTTTAGTCATTGTTCTTAGAATCAGTGGCATCTTGGAATTTGATGAACTATGGTATATTCTCTGGCTTTGTTGTCTGAAGAGGCAGGAAAAAAAAGACAATCCTTCCGGTAGTTTCGTGTGACAGCTTTCCTTTCCTTCATGCTTCACACTAGACCAGACAGACATCCAGCTGCCTTTACTCATTTTCCCTCCATGCCTCATTGATATTTCAAACTCAACACAGTCCAGGCTAGATTTCTGTCTTCACCTCTACCACTTTAAACTGCTCTTTCTTTGTTTCCTGTTTCAGGGAGCAGAAACCTAATTTTCAGACAGTGATGGCCCAGGAATGACCCCATGGGAAGAACATAGAAAACTATTCCCTTTGTATGAGTGAGATGGGTTGATGTAAGGCCCTCACCCAGTCTCACCTCAGGACAGATAGTAGTTTTAGTGCTGCCCATTTCTTGAATATCTTTGGGCTCCAAATGTCCGTGCCTCACTTTGCCCATATTTTAAAATTTATTTTTTTAAATAGTTTATTACCAAGTTGGTTTTCATATAACACCCAGTGCTCTTCCTTGCAAGTGCCTCCCTCCACGACAATCACCCCCTTCCCCTCCCCTCCTCCCTCTTCAGCCCTCAGTTTGTTCTCAGCATTAAAAAGTCTCTCATGATTTGCCTCTCTCTCCCCAACTCTTTTTCCCCCATTCCTCTTCCCATGGTCCTCTATTAGGTTTCTCCTGTTAGACATATGAGTGAAAACAAGTGGTATCTTTCCTTCTCTGCCTGACTTACTTCGCTTAGCAAGACTCCCTCCAGGTCCATCCATTTTGTTACAGATGGCCCTATTTCATTCTTTCTCATTGCCATGTAGTAGTGAAAACGGCTTTCCCAAGTCTGTTAAGATAATGGACAAGACAACTTAAAGTACCATAAAAGTCCAAAATTCGGTGACTTAAAATGAGAGAACTTTTTAATAAGACTCTTATACTAGAATCATTCAAATAGCTTATATCTGTTAAGCAGATGACCCTGAGCTCATGTGTCAGTGAGGGACAGACTTGTGGCAGGACTACTGCTTCTTGACTCCTAGCACTTGCTCCTGGATTTCTTTCCTGCTCTGGGTCCAGTTCTTGAGTGGGGGAGTCAGGCTGGGGTTGATTTATACACTGGATGCTCACAGGGACCACTAGTCACAGGCATGTTTCATAGAACTTGTTGTGGCCCTGTGTTCCCAAGCTCTTCTCTGCACTGGGGCCACCGGTCCCAGCAGTGTTGGAAACCTCTGTGTCAATACATCACGTTTCATTAGCTCTTAAGCCCCATGTGTGTCAGACCTAGAAATGGTTCCATCCCAAGGCTGGCTGGTTGCATCAGCCCAGGACTATAACATTTTATTTTAGCTTATTTTGTTTGGCATGAACTTTAAGCAACTAGAATAGTAAAATATGGTGGTTTCCTCATGGCCTGGTTTCTCAGACTGCTGTGTTTCATTTACATTAAAGATGATTAGTTCTTAGCAATTCTGAATCTGTTTTTATGGCCATTGAGTTCTTGCTGTTGACATTTTCCTTCACAGCAGGCTCATTCCTTAGAAGTAGAAACCCAAAATATTCAATCTGCTGTTGGATTCTGTGGACTTTTAAATATGTGTAAAGAACAAGGAAGATCAACATGTGCCTTTAGCTCTTAACTGCCTGGCTGGAATTTCAGATGTGAAAGTTAGGACAATAATGAGTTGGGGAGGACTATTATGGTTTTCTAAATAAATGTTATCAGCTGTGTTATTTTATTCTCTTCCTTTTTTTGTTTGTTAATTTTGAGAGCAAGAGAAAGTGCACATGCATATTCAGGGGAGGGATGGAGAGAGAGGAAGACTCTCAAGCAGGCTCCATATTCATTCCCCAACACTGGGCTAAATCTCACAAACTCTGAGATCGTGACCTGAGCCGAAATCAAGAGTTGGATGCTCAACTGACTGAGCCATTCAGATGCCCCTCTCTTATTTTCTTGTTTAGGCAACATGAAACAAAGATTACACTCTGGTTCTGGTGAAGAGAAGGTGTCTCACTGTTTCATAGCAGATGAATAGAAATGGATTGGGACGTGGAATGTTTGGTTGAAGAAGTATTGCTTTGTAATTTGGGGGACTATTCAAGTTAATGTTCTTTCCTTGTAATTAGGTTTACTAATATAAAATTTTTGTATAACATTAGGACTTTCTGGTTTGGTTTAGAGATGGAGGAGACATTTTCCAATATATTCTGGACATGGAAAAACTTTCTTTTAAATACTCAAATTATTTTGTATGTTTGGATGTTATTAGTAGGCATGAGGCAAAGTGTAAAGGTTGGTAATTCTTTTTTTAAATTTTTTTATTTTATACTTTATTGTCCAGTTGGTTTCCATATAATAAAGGTTGGTAGTTCTAACTGGAGTTAGACCTCAGTGTGTGTTCATTTACCAGTTCTGTGACTTTGGGCAAATTACTTTACCTATCTGTGCCTCAGTATCCTCAACTTTAATATGGGGATGATGATGGTGCCTCTCTCACAGGGCTAATAAATTCCCAAGTACTTAGGAATGTGCCATTATATGATGAGCTCAAGAAATACTATATTTCTATTATGAAAAGGTCATTTAGCAAAAGTGAGGACCTTACTGAGGGGTCAAAGGTAGATACCTCTTTCCAGTAGCTTTGACTGTGTAGAGAGAAGACACCAGGACTTATACAGCTGAATTAGAGTGTTAAAAAAATCTCCTAGTGCTTTTTTTATTTTTATTTTTCTCCCTCAACTTTTAAGGTCACTTGACTGAAATAAAAGTAAATAGCAACAATTGTCCCCAAAAAAGAGACATCATAATGGCAAAATATGTAAACACTTGAAAAAATAATGAATTAGATATTTAAAGGAAGTGAATGCATTAACCAAGACCTTATTACTCCAGGTTCTGTATGCAGTATATATTTTGTGGAATTGAAACGTGAATGTATGCCAAAGAAGTTCGTCTAATAGGTACTTCTTGGTTGAGTCCCAACTAGATTGATAGCTCCCACAGTCAGACATGTTTTTTATGTTCCCCATAACAGAAAGCTTGGCAAAAGTAAGGGTTAATTATTTTATTGAATTCTAGTGTCAATTTTATGTTTCTGATGATTGTTTCAAATAATGTGGAGTGGAAATGCATAGTTTTTGTCTGTGATATTGACATCCTAATTTTTCGTCAATAGCATATCATGGAATTGTTATCTATGAATTCCAGTATGGTATAGGGAGTTGAGAAATGTCAGCATACCCTCAGATGGCTGGGCTTTGGCAGATGGCCGCAGAATACTGCATTTGTTTTATGATATTGTTAGTTTACATTTGTTTTCTATGGTTATTTCAATTAACAATGACCATAGTAATCACATGATTTAATGGGGAACTTTATAATGTACTTTTACCCTTTAATGGAAAGATTTGACACTTTCACGTTGTTCGAACATTCTCTGGGAGTCATGGCTAAGTGCTGACCTCAGCACATTTAGAAAATACTTCCAGGGGAGCCTGGGTGGCTCAGTCATGATCTCATGGTTCGTGGATCTCCTGGTTTGTGGGTTCAAGCCCCCATTGGGTTCTGTGCTGACAGCTCAGAGCCTGGAGCCTGTTTTCGATTCTGTGTCTTCTCTCTCTCTGCCCCTCCCCCACTTGGACTCTGTCTGTCTTTGTCTCAAAAATAAATAAACTATAAAAAAAAAAAGAAAATACTTTCACTTGTGGATGTTGTTACTTCATTACCTTTGGTAAGTGTTGACAATCCACATATGCCCAGTTTAACTCAGTCTGAATATGTCTGACCCTTCCAGTAAATTCTCTTTTCTTCATTTAACTAGAATTTATTATTTGGGGATAATTTTAAATTTATAGGATAGTTGCAAAGATAATACAGAATTCCCATATACCTCTCACCCATTTCCCTTCATGTTAAAATCTCACACAACCATGGTTCAAAGATCAGAATCAGGTAATTAGCTGCTAATGACACTACTGTTAGCTAAATTCCACATTTCATTTGAACTTCAGCAGTGTTTCCACTGCTGTCCTTTTTCTCTTCCAAGATCCCAACCAGAATCTCAAATGGCATTTAGTCATCAGGTCACCTCAGTCTCTTCCAGTCTGTGAGAGTTTCTCAGACTTACCTTGTTTTTCATGATCCTGACATTGTGAGGAGCACAGATCAGATATTTCATAGAATGCCCCTCATTTTGATGTTTTCTAATGATTCTGACTGGTTTTATCGGTCTTGGGGAAAAATACACAGAGGTGAAATGCACTACTCATAGCATCATATCCAGAGGTACCTGACATTCCCTGAACATTAATGGTGATGTTAATCTTGATCATTTAGTTCCGATGGTGTCTGCCAGATCTCTCCAAAGTTTAAATTTTCTCTTTCCATATTCTGATCTTCAGAAGAAAGTTACTAAATTTGGTCTATACTTATGAAGGAGAGGATTAAGTTCTACCTCCTAGAGAGGAGAGGATCTACATTTATTTCTTTATTTACTCAGTCATTTATTTATATCAGTGTGGACTCATGTATATTTATTTTATACTCTCAGTTATAATCCAGTGCTGCATTATTTATTTTATTATTCAAATTTTCCCAGCTTTGAATATTGGGAGCTCTTTCAGATTGCCTTCTGTGTCTCTTTCACATGCCCAGGCTCAGCTAATACTTTCTCTATCTCAGCCCTAGTATCGGTCATGTTTCTGAGGAGCCCTGGGTCCTTTCACTGGAAAATGGTGTTTAGAAACCAAGATCTGGATGAAACGGTGTTTGCTGCTATTGGGGATATTACTGCTTCTTGGCTCATAGCATAGGTTTAGGAAATGTATATAAATATATTGATTCCATTTATATACACATAGTTACAAAATCTCTATTATCTATCATCTATATATCTCTTTGTCTATGTATTAAATTGATCATGAGTCTACTGATGTCTCCAGCTTGAATCCAACACCACAAGCTTCATACTAGCATTTTATCCTGCTTCTTTGTAACTTCTTTCTTTGATGGTAAGAAATCTGGCTCCTATTATCTACATTTATTTATTTACTTATTGGGTCAACTCTAGTATCGATGCAAATTACTTTCAGAATTATTAACCCATATACTTGTGAGAAATAATTTATAAGATAGAATACAGCATTATATACAGTTCTTTGGGGTTGCAGTTTCCAGTCAAAATATTAGTTTTCAAGGCTTTGGGCTATCTCTTTTTTTTCCTTATCCCCTTCAGTGAGGTTATATCATACATTTGCAATACAGTTAGATTCATTTGTTACAGTCTGCTTTCCATGTTGGGTCCTCCACATCCTCCTCAATCTCTTTTTTTTAAGTTTATATTTTATTTATTTTGAGAGAAAAAGAGCACACAGGAGGGGCAGAGAGAGAGGGAGAAAAAGAGAATCCTAAGCAGGTTGTGCATCATCAGCAGGGATCTTGAGGTGGGACTCAGACTCACAAATCATGAGATCATGAGCGGAGCCAAAATCAAGAGTAGAACACTTAACCAACTGAGCCACCCAGGTACTCTGCTAGTTGATTATTTTTTAATTTGCATACAGTAAAATTTATGCTGTACAAAATTGACAAATATATATTACATATCTACCATTCCCGTGCCATACATAATCGTTACACCACCCTAAAAGTTCCTCCATGAATCCTCTTGGCAGTTGACTGCTCCCACCTTCCCCAACCTCTTGCAACTATTGACCTGTTTTCTATCCCTACAGTTTTTCTTTTTCCAAAATATCATATGAATGAAATAATATAACATGGAAGCTTTGGGATTTGGCTTCTGCAAAATGAGTCTAAGATTCATCCATGTTGTTGCATGTATCAATAGCTCATTCCTTTTAATTGTTAAATAGTATTCCATTGTATGAATGTTCCAGTTTCTTTATCCATTTACCTGTTAAAGGATACCTTGGTTACTTCCAGTTTTTGGTGATTATGGGTAGAGCCACCATAAACATTTCCATACAAATTTTTTGTTGTTGTTGTTTGAGCATAAGTTTTTTATCTACTTTGATAAATAACTATGAGTGGGGTTGCTGGATTGTGTGGTAAGTCTCTGTTTAACTATGTACAATGTTGCCAAACTACTTTCTAAATTACTGTTCCATTTTGTATTCCTCACCAGCAATAAATATGTTTCTGTTCCTCTGCACCCCTGTCAACAGTTGGTGGTGTTAGTTTACTTTATTTTAGCCATTATAATAGGGTCTATTTTCTTTTTGAAGGCAGACTTGTTTTGGTAAAAATACTAGGTGCCATTAAATTCAGCTAGCTAGAAGTAGTCAAATGAGGGTTTTCATAGTGTTAAATTAAGTAAATAAAGAGGCCATTAGATTGAGGTGTTTCTAATGCCCTAACAATCTACACAAACAAACCAAAACCTAAGCTAATAAATGCCTCAAGTTTAAGAAATCAAAATGTAAGGACAACTGTGGTAGGGTCCCCTCCCTAAGGAGAGAGAAAAAAAGGGAGAGAAAACTTCAAGGTAACCTGGCTATGTGCCTATGGTGACAACATCCCTCATGACCTTGTAAACTGAGACTTTACTTAATCAGAGTGCATGTTTATGTGTGTTACCGTATACAGGAGACAAAGAAATAGAAAATGAATTAAAAAAACGACTATGCCATGTGACATGTGGTACTCAGTTCTTTGGGAATGAACCCAACTGAGCCTTGCCAGCAGGATTAAGTTGCTTCCTGGAAAAAAAAAGACTCAGTGTCACAACTCTCTGTGTGAGAATCCTGCTACACAACCAATCACACATACACACACAAAAAAACCCACAAAAAAACCAACTAGGTTTTTCTGTTCTACTAATTTCAGGGTTCTCCACCCCCCCCCCCGCCCCATCACTAGTGTCTGCAATTTAATGTGTTCTTTGATTGGGATGTCATCACTGCAGTAATTTCAGGGTGTGCTTTTTTTTTTTAATTTTTTTAAATTTATTTTTGAAAGATAGAGAGAGCGCGAACAGGGGAGGGTCAGAAAGAGAGGGAGGTACAGAATCTGAAGCAGGCTCCAAGCTCTGAGCTAGCTGTCAGCACAGAGCCCGACGTGGGGCTTGAACCCACTAACCATGAGATCATGACCTGAGTTGAAGTCGGGTGCTCAACCGACTGAGCCACCCAGGCGCCCCTTCAGGGTGTTTTTAATGGACAAGTGTTTGTGTGTTGATGGAGTTCACAAGCTTGTCTGTTGATGTATACCATGGAGTGCTGAGGTGGGATGTTTCCCTTTAGTTAGGCTTTTGATTTTGTTCTGAGCATTTAGAGACTTTTAAGTAGCATTCTATGAAGAATTTCAGTCTTCTTGTTTTCCCTCTCAGTGGATAGAAAATGTGTGCACCTTCCTTTGTTCTCACAGCCCAGCCACTGCTTGCCACTGCCCAGTCACATTGCTCGTTGGGATGAGTGTGCAGTGGGGTCTCTGAGTAGAACTTCCTTACTGGCTTCCTCTGTTCCTCTGAGAGGTGGTGCCAGAGAGTCAGCCTTTGACACCAGTGTGCCAGACACATGTAATCCTGTCACATGCCCTCTGGTGTGAAAAACTCCTAAGTTGTTTTAATTTGGATTTCTGTGCCTATTAAACGTTTGTTTATTTTTTTAAATGAAAAGCAAGATTCTGCTCTTAGATCATCAGCCTCCTACCCTGGGTCTCTTGAGGACATTGTTCTTGGTGGAAGTGAGAATGCTGAAGCTAGCAGCAGCATGTGCCTTCTGCTGACTTCCCGGTCTGTCTTTGCTAATACTACATGAACAAGGTGCTTTCACAGTAATGTGCCAGTAACATCCACTGTTTCAGGTCCTCAGACATTTTAGAAAAGAAAACAAAGTTAGTGCTCATATGAATTCTCTTCTGGAATTTCTAGCATTTGGTAGAGAATCAGATGCTCCACCTGGCTAACTGATAAAGTTCTAGGTGCTTCTGTGGCCAGAAATAACATTTCTCAAATGATAAGAGTGTGGAAGCTCACATTCCCGGATGTGAGTTGCCCAACAGCATTCAGGAAAGAATCTGCTCTGCATGCCTCCCTGTTTGTTCTAGTGCCAAGCGCTCCCCTTTTTCTTCAAAGGAAATACATCTAGGTTATTAGTCTTCAGTGCCTTTTCATCTCTCTTGAGATCTGTCTGCATCCATATCTCCCTCTCCTTCATGGTAGCCTCCCCGAAGGAGGTAACTCATTTACCTCCTTTGGGTGCCGTGGGATGGAGGGGAGATTGGAGCCTTACAGCATTCCACACTGTTGTTGCTCAGATGGGAGAGAGGTTGAGACCCTTTTGGAAGTTAATGATCACAGGCCCTCAGAGGTAAACTGAAATTATTTTGTTCAATAAAACTAGGTATAGATACCCTAGCATTTATAAGCCTGCAGCAGGATAACTAACTGAAATTCAATACATATTTTATTATGTTTTTTCCATTTTAAGACAGCAGCCAAACCTTGGTGTTCCCTTGCCTTCAGAGAGGTTTTTGTTACAGGCTAAAGGTGGTAATTTCTGTAAAATGACCTCCCTTTAAAAAAAAAAAACGCATATGCTAAAAAAAAACTGTGTGTGTGTGTGTGTATACAATTCTGAGAGTTTGAACACATAAAGATTTGTAATTGTCACAACAGAGAGAATACAGAATAGTTGCATTATCCAAAAAACACTCTTGCTGCCCTTTGTAGTCTTAACTCCTGCCCACCTGTTTGCTGACCTTGTAGTTTTGCCTTTCCCAGAATGTAATATCAATGGAATCTTACAGCATGTAAACTTTCCAGACTGACTTTTCTCTAGGTATTTATCTGTGTTGTTGCTTGTATTAACAGTTTGTTCCTTTCTTGAAGATTAGCATTTCAAGTGAGGAATGGCCGTCAATCCATTCAACAGTTGGAGAACATTAAGATAATTTCCAGTTTTTGACATTTGTGGATGCGGCTGCTACAGGCATTTGTATATAGAGCTGTGTGAGCGTGTTTTCACTTTTCCTAGGGTAAATATTAGTGTGCAGAGTTGCTGAGTACTTGTTTAATTTGGAACTGCTTACTTTCTAGAATGGCCTTAACATTTTGCATTTCCAGCAATAATGTATGAGTATCTAATTTGTTATCCTTGCCAGTTCTTGGTATGGGAATTTCGTAAAAAATTTAATGTCAGGATCCTAACAGACATGTAGTGGTATCTCATTAGACTTTAAATTTGCATTCCCTTAATGGTGAATGGTGGTGAACATTTTTTTTTAATAGTTTATTGTCAAATTGGTTTCCATACAACACCCAGTGCTCTTCCCCACAAGTGCTCTCCTCCATCACCACCACCTCTTTTCCCCCCTCCCCCTTCCCCTTCAGTTCATTTTCAGTATTCAATAGTCTCTCAGGTTTAGTGTCCCTCTCTCTCCACAACTCTCTTTCCCTTTTCCCCTCCTCCTGGTCCTACATTAGGTTTCTCTTGTTCTCCTGTAAAACCTATGACTGCAAACATATGTTATCTGTCCTTCTCCGCCTGACTTATTTCGCTTAGCATGACACCCTTGAAGTCCATCCACTTTCCTACAAATGGCCAGATTTCATTCATTCTCATTGCCATGTAATACTCCATTGTATATATATATATATATATATACCACATCTTCTTGATCCACTCATCAGATGATGGACATTTAGGCTCTTTCCATTTTTGGCTATTGTTGACAGTGCTGCTATGAACATTGGGGTACATGTGCTCCTATGCATCAGCATTTCTGTATCCCTTGGGTAAATCCCTAGCAGTGCTATTGATGGGTCATAGGGGAGTTCTACTGATAGTTTTTTGAGGAACCTCCACACTGTTTTCCTGAGCGGCTACCCCAGTTTACATTCCCACCAACAGGGTAGGAGGATACCCGTCTCTCCACACCCTGGCCAGCATCTATAGTCTCTTGATTTGTTCATTTTAGCC
>NC_043711.1:57840835-57842322 GCF_006229205.1 Suricata suricatta
GAGCTTTCCCCCTGAGATCAGGAACACGACAGGGGTGTCCACTCTCACCACTGCTGTTTAACATAGTGCTGTAAGTCCTAGCATCAGCAATCAGACAACAAAAGGAAATAAAAGGCATCAGGATTGGCAAAGAAGAAGTCAAACTTTCACTTTTCGCAGATGACATGATACTCTACATGGAAAACCCAATGGACTCCACCAGAAGCCTTCTAGAACTGATCAATGAATTCAGTAAAGTTGCAGGATACAAAATCAATGTACAGAAATCAGTTGCATTCCTATATACCAAAAATGAAGCAGCTGAAAGAGAAATCAAGAAACTGATCCCATTCACGATTGCACAAAAAACCATCAAATACCTAGAAGTAAACCTAACCAAGGATGTAAAAGACCTATATGATGAAAACTATAGAAAACTTATGAAAGAGATCGAAAAAGACACCAAGACATGGAAAAACATCCCATTCTCATGGATCGAAAGAATAAACCTTGTAAAAATGCCATTACTACCCAAAGCAATATACATATTCAATGCAATCCCCATCAAAATTGTACCAACATTCTTCTCAAAGCTACAATAAACTATTCTCAATTTCGTATGGAACCACAAAAGACCCTGAATAACCAAAGTAATATTGAAGAAGAAAACCAAAACGGAAGGCATGACAATCCCAGACATTCGCCTCTACTACAAAGCTGTCATTATCAAGACAGTAAGGTATTGGCACAAAAATAGACACATAGATCAATGGAATAGAATTGAGAACCCAGAACTGGACCCACAAATGTACGGCCAATTAATTTTTGACAAAGCAAGAAAGAGTATCCAATGGAAAAAAAGGCAGCCTCTTTAGCAGGTGGTGCTGGGAGAACTGGACAGCAACATGCAGAAGAATGAATCTAGACCACTTTCTTACACCATACACAAAAATAAACTCCAAATGGATAAAGGACCTGAATGTGAGACAGGAAACCATCAAAACCCTCGAGGAGAAAGTAGGAAACAGCCTCTTTGAACTCAACTGCAGCAATCTCCTACTCGACACATCCCCAAAGGCAAGGGAAATGAAAGCAAAACTGAACTCTTGGGTCCTCATCAAGATAAAAAGCTTCTGCACTGCAAAGGAAACAATCAAGAAAACTAATAGGCAACAGACAGAATGGGAAAAGATAGTTGCAAATAACATTATCAGATAAAGGGCTAGTATCCAAAATCTACAAGGAACTCACCAAACTCCACACCCAAAAGACAAATAACCCAGTGAAGAAATGGGCAGAAGACATAAACAGACACTTCTCCAAAGAGGACATCCAGATGGCCTACAGGCACATGACAGGATGCTCAACATCACTCATCATCAGGGAAATACAAATCAAAACCACACTGAGATACCACCTCACGCCAGTCAGAGTGGCTAAAATGAACAAATCAAGAGACTATAGATGCTGGCCAGGGTGTGGAGAGACGGGTATCCTCCTACCCTGTT
>NC_043711.1:57842422-57864370 GCF_006229205.1 Suricata suricatta
GAAGTTTCCTTCTATTTCTATTTTTTGGAATAGTTTGAGAAGAATGGGTATGAGCTCTGCTTTAAATGTCTGGTAGAATTCCCCTGGGAAGCCATCTGGCCCTGGGCTCTTATTTGTTGGGAGATTTTTGATAATGGATTCGATTTCTTCACTGGTTATTGGTCTATTCATGCTTTCTATCTCTTCCTGTTTGAATTTTGGCAGTGCATGCGCATTTAGGAATTTGTTCATTCTGTGTTGTCCAGTTTGTTGGCATATAATTTTTCATAGTAATATCTGATGATTGCTTGTATTTCTAAGGGATTGGTTGTAAGAGATCCTTTTTCATTCATGATTTTGTCTATCTGGGTGCTCTCTCTTTTCTTTCTGAGGAGCCTGGCTAGAGGTTTATCAATTTTATTTATTCAAAGAACCAACTCTTGGTTTCATTGATCTGCTCGACTGTTCTTTTGGATTCTATATTGTTTATTTCTTTTCTTCTGCTGGGTTTGGGGTGCTCTTGCTGCTTCTCTTTTAGTTCCAGTAGGTGCTCTGTTAAATTTTGAATTTGCGCTTTTTCTAGTTTGTTGAAATTGGCCTGGATTGCGATCTACTTTCCTCTTAGGACTGCCTTTGCTGCATCCCAGAGATTTTTTTTTTTGGGAGGGTATAATATTCCTTTTTAATAATTTGACAGCTCACATTGACAAATAGTAGATGAGAGATAAATAGGACTTGAATAAGATAAGCAGCAAATTTGATGTGATCCACAAAACGGGGTACAAATGAAGTCACACAATGGTATTCACAACTTATACATGTATAAAAACTGTAGCTTCTCAATTCCTTATAATGATGGAATCTTCCTCACAAGCTCTTCCTGATTTGGCACTAATAGGAGTGATTCTTCCCTTTGCTAATTAATAGTACCTCAGTCTCTTTGGGGTCTTTTGGGATGTATACTCAGAGTTCTGCATTTCTTCTTCCACACCCTACCACTCATCAAAGGATATCTGCAGTTCAGCAGAGAGGGCCTGGATCTATGTGGGCAGGACCCAGTGTTGCCTTCAGAGTCACCAGGTTTCTGTAATGACATTGCTGGTATACCTAATTAGGGGGAATCCCCTGCTTACGTCGTGGCTGGTGGCCTCCTTATCCTCCTCTGAACTCAGGCGGGCTATAGTAGCCCTGCTTGGGATTTGGCAGCCTGGTTGTGCACAGTCCTCAACATCAAACCAGTGTCAGACTTAGAGCCTCTGAGATGGGGTTGGCGCAACCCTCACTCTGAAAGGCAGCCACCATCTTGGGGGGATATGGGAACTCTGACTCCTTCCACACCACACAGAGGTCGAGGGAGACAAGGGATCCAACTTGTGCCCTTTCTCACCCTAATTCATCACAGGACCATGCTTATTTTTTCACAGTCTGGCTTGTCCCCACATGATGGTGAGAAGACCACTGTTAAGTAGCAGATGTTCCCAAGAGTTCTAAATGGAAAGGAGGTACAGGTCCACTCTGATGCCAGCTTTTCTTTTAAAATGTTTATTTATTTATTTTTGAGAGAGAGAGGGAGTGGAAGAAGGGCAGAGAGAGAAAGAGAGAGGCAATTTCAAGCAGGCTCCACATCCAGGGATTTTGGATTGTTGTATTTTCATTTTCATTTGTTTCCATATATTTTTTAATTTCTTTGCTAATTGCCTAATTAGCCCGATCATTTTTTAATAGGGTGGTTTTTAATCTCCAAATTTTTGGAGCTTTTCCAGACTTTTTCCTGTGGTTAATTACAAGTTTCATAGCATTGTGATATGAAAGTGTGCATGGTATGAT
The DNA here is from genome assembly GCF_006229205.1 of Suricata suricatta. Taxonomy (NCBI): domain Eukaryota; kingdom Metazoa; phylum Chordata; class Mammalia; order Carnivora; family Herpestidae; genus Suricata; species Suricata suricatta. The sequence goes on from NC_043711.1 coordinate 57,844,229, forward strand.
CACTATTCGTTTATACTTATGGAGGGCTGCTTTATGCCCCAGTATGTGATCAATCTTGGAGAATGTGCCATGTGCACTCAAGAAGAAGGTGAATTTCCTACCTTCAGGATGCTGAGTTCTAAATATATCTACCAATTCCATCTGTTCCAATGTGTCGTTCAGGTCCATTGCTTCTTTAGTGATTTTCTGTCTAGCTGATCTATATCCATTGCTGTCAGTGGAGTATTAAAGTCCCCTGCAATTAGCACATTCTTGTTAATAAGATTGTTTCTGTCTGTGATTAATTGTTTTGTGTATTTGGGCGCTCCCGAATTTGGTGCATAGATGTTTATAATTGTTAGCTCTTCCTGATGGAGAGACCCTGTAATTATTATATAATGTCCTTCTTCATCTCTTGTGACTGCCTTTAAAGTGCAGTTTGTCTGATATAAGTATGGCTACTCCGGCTTTCTTTTGGCTTTCAGTCGCATGATAGATATTTCTCCATCCCTCTACTTTCAACCTGAAGGTATCTTCAGGTCTAAAATGAGTCTTTCGTAGACAGCAAATAGATGAATTTTGTTTTTTTAATCCATTCTGCTATCCCTGTATCATTTGGTTGGAGTATTCAGTCCATTTACATTCAGTGTTATTATTGAAAAGTGTGAGTTTAGAGTCATTGTGTTCCCATAGAATTCATGTTTATAGTGGTGTCTCTGGCATCTTGTATTCTTTGCAAAATTTCCCTCATAGAGTTCCTCTTAGGATTTCTTGTAGGGCTGGTTTGATGGTCATGAATTCTCTCAATTTTTGTTTATTTGGGAACACTTTTATATCTCCTTCTATTTTGAATGACAGGCTTGTTGGACAAAGGATTCTTGGCTGCATGTTTTTTGTTCATCACATTGAAGATTTCTTGCCATTCCTTCCTGGCTTGCCAAGTTTCATTAGATAGGTCTGTAACCACTCTGAAAGGTTTCCCTTTGTACGTGAGGGCCCTTTTATCCCTAGCTGCTTACAGAATTCTCTCTTTATCTTTATATTTTGCCAGTTTCACTGGTATATGTCGTGCTGAAGGTCGATTCAAATTACATCTTAATGGTGTTCTGTGTGCCTCTTGAATTTGAATGTCTATTTCTTTTCCCAGATTTGGGAAATTCTCAGTTATAAATTGGAGTAATATCCCTTCAGGCCCTTTCTCTCTGTCTTCCTCTTCAGGAATTCCTATGGTACGGATGTTGTTCCATTTGATTGTATCACTCAGGTCTCGAATTCTGCTTTCCTGCTCCTGGATCAATTTCTCTCTCTTTTTTTCAGCTTCCTCTTTTGCTATAACTGTATCTTCTAATTCACCTATTCTTCTCTCTGCCTCATCAATCCTTGAGGTGGCTGCCTCCATTTTGTTATTCACCTCATTTATAGCCTTTTTTTTTTTAAAACTCATCACACCTATTTTCAAAGTTCCTAGTCATTGTCTCAGTTGGTTCTTTGATGCTTTTTTCAACCCCAGCAATTAATTTTATGAGAATTTTTTTAGATTCTTGATTTGGTATGTTGTCCTGATCTGTCTTGAGCAGTTCTGTGGCTGTGACTTCTTGCTGGAGGTTCTTCAGGGGTGAGTTCCTTCGTTTTGTCATTTTTGCTAGTTTTCTGTCTCTTGTCAGCTTTAAAAAGCTCATTGTGCACTGTGCACCTGTTAGTATTGCTCTGTTAAAGGAGGCTTATTGACTGTCCAGGGCCTGTCATTTCAGGAAATATTCTTTTAATGGTGTCTCTTGGTTTCTCTTGTTGTGCCTTTGAATACTTTATTTCCCTACACAGCAATATTTGGGACTCGCCATCATGCACACTTTGGCTTGTTTCTTGGTGTAGCCCTAAGAAGGAAAATAGACAGACAAACACAGAAGGAAGAGAAGCACACAAACGCACAGATAAATCAAACAAACAAACAAACAAATTGAGAGGGGGAAAGAAAAGAAAGAAAATGGAGAAGAATGAGACGAAAGGAAGAGAAGAAAAAAAAATAAAGGGAGTCAGAGACAACAAAGGAGAATGGACAGTCTAAAAGAGTATGACCAGTTGACAGGAGAGATAAGGATGAGATATAGGGGAATATATCTAGATTGCAAGAAAGAAAAAAAACTTGGGGTGCCTGGGTGGCTTAGTCGGTTAGTCCTCCGACTTCGGCTCAGGTCAGATCTCACGTTCGTGGGTTCGAGCCCCGCGTCAGGCTCTGTGCTGACAGCTAGCTCGGAGCCTGGAGCCTGCTTCTGGTTCTGTGTCTCCTTCTCTCCCTGCCCCTCCCCCTCTCATGTCTGTCTCTGTCTGTATCAAAAATAAATAAAACATTGAAAAAATGTTAAAAAAAGAAAAAAAAAACAGGGAGAAAGGTGGAAGGAAAATAAGGAGTAAAATTTTTTTTAAAAATTTAAGTAAAAGTAATAATAATAAAAAATAAGTCAATAAAAGAAAAAGAAGAAAAAAAAAGCAGCAGTTCCCCCTTGCGGATTGGCGTGGTTTGGTGTGGTAGGTCTCGGAGACTGTTCTCATTGGCTCCGCCTTGGTAGCTGCAGATAGTAGAATGGTGGCTTGCCAAGCTCCAATGGATCTAAGCACCGTAGGCCACTCTAATGAGTCCGATCTCCTTGTGCCACAGCTGAGCCAAGTTGTATTTTCCAGGCCCGCCTCGGTTCAGAGTCCTAGTCCATGCACTTTTATGCTCCCACAGATGAGATGTACTTGCTTTGGCACCTGGCTTCTTAGGGGGAGGATCAGTTTCTCTTGGATCAGACTGGGATTTGCGCTGCCCTTGCCTGAGGGGAGGTGTGCTGCCTGAGGCAAGGTATGCAACAGGAGGTGAAGTGCATGCCCTCACAGACACCACTGGGGACTCCCAGCCCCTAGCAGGGATCGAGATCACATTGGGGGAAGGATGAGTTTCTCTTGGCACTGGCTGGGATTTGCACTGATGCTGCCCGAGGCCCAGAGTGCTGCTGGAAATGAGTGCGCGCCCCGGCCTCCACTGGGCCTCCACCGCCGCCATCTCCCTGCCGGGATTGCTTAGGGGTGGAGGCTGTTCTTTCCCTGTTGGCATTCAGGGTTCGCGCAGCCAATGCTGGGGGCAAGATGCGCCATGGAAATGAGGTGCCTGCTCTTACTCCTGCAGCCGAGGCCGAGTGAGCTCCCCTGGCACCGTGGCCGCGGCCACCCACTCCCTGCCGGGATGGCACAGGGCTGGAAGCTGTTCTTTCCCTTGTGCCACCTGGGTTCGGGATTTGGGCTACCCAGCAGTTATATATGGAGTGAGAGTTTCTCTCTTTGAGTGCAGTTAAATGTCCTTTATCTCTTCCCCAGCGACAGTACTATGAGCGTGTTCAGTGTCTCTTTCTCTTCCCTTTGTCTCTCAGGGGCTCCGTGCACTTGCCCCATGTTGGGCTGGGGCTCCCACCTCCCCTGCCCATCTTGGGCTGGCATATTTTCCAATCTCCCCTATTCGCACTCACTCGCTCAGGTATCTTTGAGGTTGTCTTCTTTCTGGAGTCCGTATTTTCTCCTTCTGCTCTTGCAGATGAGAGTAATGTCCTCAGTTCGATAGATGGGGCAGATGAAGTTTACAGAGCTCCCTTCCTCTCTGCCATCTTGGCTCCTCCCCCTTTAAAAAAATAGTTTATTACCAAGTTGGTTTCCATATAATACCCAGTGCTCTTTCCCATAAGTGCCCCTCTCCATGAGCATCACTTCCTTTCCCCTTCCCCCCTGCCACTTAAGCCCTCAGTTTGTTCTCAGCATTCAAAAGTCTCTCAGCATTCACAAGTCTCTCATGATATGCCTCACTCCCTCTCCCCAACTCTTCCCCCACCCTTTTCCCATTCCCATGGTCTCCTGTTAGGTTTCTCCTGTTAGACCTATGAGTGACACCATATAGTACAGTCCTCTGCCTGACTTATTTCGCTTAGCACGACTCCCTCTAGGTCCGTTCATTTTGCTAAAAATGGTCATATTTCATTCTTTCTCATTGCCATGTAGTATTCCATTGTGTATGTATACATATATTTATATATGTATATGTACCACATCTTCTTGATCCATTCATGAGTTGATGAACATTTAGGCTCTTTCCATGATTTGGTGAATGTTGAAAGTGTGACTATGAACATTGGGGTACATGTGCCCCTATGTATCAGAACTTCAGTATCCCTTGGGTAGATCCCCAGCAGTGCTATTGCTGGATCATAAGGGAGTTCTATTGATAGTTTTTTGAGGAACCTCCACACTGTTTTCCAGAGCGGCTGCACCAGTTTACATTCCCACCAACAGTGGAGGAGTAGGCCTGTTTCTTCACAACCCTGCCAGGATCTAAGGTCTCTTGATTTGTTCATTTTAGCCACTCTGACTGGCTTGAGGTAGTATCTCAGTTTGGTTTTGATTTCTATTTCCCTGATGATGAGTGATGCTGAGCGTTGTTTCATGTGCCTGTTGGCCATCTGGATGTCCTCTTTGGAGAAGTGTCTGTTCATGTCTTCTGCCCATTTTTTCACTGGATTGTTTGTTTTTCGGGTATGGAGTTTGGTGAGTCCCTTGTAGATTTGGGATACTAGCCCTTTATCTGATATGTCATTTGCAACTATCTTTTCCCATTCTTTTGGTAGCCTGTTAGTTTTCTTGATCGTTTCCTTTGCAGTGCAGAAGCTTTTAATCTTGATGATTTCCCAATAGTTCATTTTTGCTCTTGATATTCATGCCTTTGGGGATGTGTCAAGTAGGAGATTGCTGCGATGGAGGTCAAGGGGGTATTTCCTGCTGTCTCCTCTAGGGTTTTGATGGTTTCCTTTCTCATATTCAGGTCGTTTATCCATTTTGAGTTTATTTTTGTGTATGGTGTAAGAAAGTGGTCTAGATTCATTGTTTTGCATGTTGCTGTCCAGTTCTGCCAACACCACCTGCTAAAGAGGCTTTTTTCCACTGGATATGCTTTCCTGCTTTGTCAAAGATTAATTGGCTATACACTTGTGGGTCCAGTTCTGGGCTCTCTATTCTATTTCGTTAGTCTATGTGTCTGTTTTTGTGCCAATACCATACTGTCTTGATGATGACAGCTTTGTAGTAGAGGCTAAAGTCTGGGATTGTGATGCCTCCCATTTCAGTTTTCTCCTTCAATACTACTTTGGCTATTCGGGGTCTTTTGTGGTTCCATACGAATTTTAAGATAATTTGCTCTAGCTTTGAGAAGAATGATGGTGCAATTTTGATGGGGATTGCATTGAATGTGTAGATTGCTTTGGGTAAAAATGACATTTTAACAATATTTATTCATCTAATCCATTAGCATGGAATCTTTTTTCATTTCTTTGTGTCTTCAATTTCTTTCATAAGTCTTCTATAGTTTTCATAATACAGGGTTTTTAAATCTTTGGTTAGGTTTATTCCTAGGTTCTATGGTTTTTGTGGAATGTGAATTGGATCAGTTTCTTTTTTTTTAATTTTTTAAATGTTTTATTTATTTTTGATAGAGAGAGAGACAGAGCATGAGAGGGGGATGGGCAGAGAGAGAAGGAGACACAGAACCGAAAGCAGGCTCCAGGCTCTGAGCTAGCTGTCAGCACAGAGTCCGACACGGGGCTCGAACCCACTAACGTGAGATCTGACCTGAGCCGAAGCCGGAGGCTTAACCGACTGAGCCACCCAGGCGCCCCTTGGATCAGTTTCTTAATTTCTCTTTCTGTTGCTTCCTTTTTGGTGTATAGGAATACAACCAATTTCTGTACATTGATTTTGTACCCTGTGACTTCACTGAATTCATTGATAAGTTCTAGAAGGCTTCTGGTGGAGTCTATCGGGTTTTCCATGTAGAGTATCATGTTATCTGCGAAAAGGGAATGTTTGACTTCATCTTTGCCCATTCTGATGCCTTTTATTTCCTTTTGTTGTCTGATTGCTTGCTGATGCTAGGGCTTCTAGCACTATGTTAAACATCCATGGTGAGAGTGGACATCCCTGTCATGTTCCTGGTCTCAGGGGGAAAGCTCTCAGTTTTTTCCCATTGAGGATGATATTAGCTGTGGGCTTTTCATAAATTGCTTTAATAATGTTTGTGTAAGTTCCTTCTAACCCGACTTTTTTGAGGGTTTTTATTAAGAAAGGATGTTGTATGCTTTTCCTGCATGTATTGACAGAATCATATGGTTTTTATCTTTTATTTTCTTAATGTGATGTATCACATTAATGGATTTGCGAATATTGTACCAGCTCTGTAACCCAGGAATGAATCCCACTTGGTCATGATGGATACTTCTTTTTATGTGCTGCTGATTTTGATTTGCTAGTATCTTGTTGAATATTTTTGCATCTGTATTCATTTAGGATATTGGCTTGTAGTTCTCTCTTTTTGTTGGGTCTCTGTCTTGTTAAGGAATCAGGGTGATACTTGCTTCATAGAATGCATCTGGAAGTCTTCCTTCCATTTCTTTTTTTTGGAAAAACTTGAGAAGGATGAGTGTTAACTCTGCTTTAAATGTTGGTAGAATTTCCCTGGGCATCCTTCCTGCCCTTGGCTTTTATTAGTTGGGAGATTTTTGATAACAGATTCGATTTCTTCACTGGTTGTGGGTCCGTTCAATTTACTCTCTCTTCTTGTTTGAATTTTGGCAGTGCATGCGCATTCAGGAATTTGTCCATTTCTTCTAGGTTGTCCAGTTTGTTGGCACATAATTTTTCATAGTGATCTCTGATGATTGCTTGTATTTCTGAGGTATAAGATGTAATAGTTTCATTTTCATTCATTATTTTGTCTATTTGGGTGTTCTCTCTTTTCTTAATGAGGAGCCTGGCTAGAGGTTTTTCAATTTTTTTTTTTTTCAAAAAACCAACCCTTGGTTTCATTGATTTTTTTTCAACTGCTCTTTTGGATTCTATATTATTTCTTCTCTGGTCTTTATTAATTCTCTTCTTCTGCTGGGTTTGAGGTGCTCTTGCTGCTCCCTCTCTAGTTTCCTTAGGTGCTCTGTTAGATTTTGAGTTTGTGCTTTTTCTAGTTTGTTGAAATAGGCCTGGATTGCAATAAACCTTCCTCTTAGGCCTGCCTTTGCTGCATCCCAGAGAGTTTGAATTGTTGTATTTTCATATTCATTTGTTTCCATATATTTTTTAATTTCCTCTCTAATTGCCTGATTTGCTCAATCATTTTTCAGTAGGGTGTTTTTTTTTAATTATTAAAAATTTTTAAATGTTTTATTTTTAATACAGAGAGACAGACCATGAGAGGGGGAGGGGCAGAGATAGAAGGAGACACAGAACTGGAAGCAGGCTCCAGGCTCTGAGCTAGCTGTTAGCACAGAGCCTGACACGGGGCTTGAACCCACGAACGTGAGATCTGACCTGAGCTGAAGCCGGAGGCTCAACCGACTGAGCCACCCAGGCGCCCCAGTAGGGTGGTTTTTGACCTCCACATTTTTGGCGGTTTTCCAGACTTTTTTGTTGTTGATTTCAAGTTTCATAGCATTGTGATCTGAAAGTGTGCACGGTATGATCTCAGTGCATTTGTATTTATGGAGGGGTATTTTATGACCCAGTATGTGATCAATCTTGGAGAATGTGCCATGCATACTTGAGAAGAAAGTGAATTCCCTATCTTCAGGATGCAGAGTTCTTAATTTATCTATTAATTCCATCTGTTCCAGTGAGCCATTCAGGTCCATTGTTTCTTTAGTGATTTTCTGTCTGGTTGACCTATCCATTGTTGTAAGTGGAGTATTGAAATCCCCTGGAATTGCTTCTCGGCCTTTTGGCTAAGATCAAGTGTGAAATCCCCTAGAATTAGCACATTCATATAGATAAGATTGTTTCTGTTTGTGATTAGTTGTTTTATGTATTTGGGTGATCCCGAATTTGGTGCATAGATGTTTATAATTGTTAGCTCTTCCTGATGGAGAGACCCTTTGATTTATTATATAATGTCTTTCTTCATCTTTTGTTACTGCCTTTACTTTAAAGTCCAGTTTATCCGATATAAGTATGGCTACTCCACCTTTCTTGTGGCGTCTAGTCACATGATAGATATTTCTCCATCCTCTTACTTTCAGTCTGAAGGTGTCTTCAGGTCTAAGGTGAGTCTCTTGTAGACAGCAAATAGATGCATTTGGGTTTTTTGACCCATTCTGCTACTCTGTATTTTGATTGGAATAATCGGTCCATTTACATTCAGTGTTATTATTGAAAAATGTGTGTTTTGTTTCATTTTGTTCTCTGTAGTGTTTATGTTTGTATTGATGTTTCTGGTGTCTTATATTTCTTTTTACTTTTCTCTTATAGAGTCCCTAATTTCTTGTAGGGCTGGTTTGGTGATGATGAATTCTCTTAATTTTTGTTTATTTGGGAACACCTTTATCTCTCCTTCCATTTTGAATGACAGGCTCACTGGATAAAGGATTCTTGGTTGCATATTTTTCCTTTCATCACATTGAAGATTTCCTGCCATTCCTTTCTGGCCTGCCAAGTTTCATTCGATAGGTCTGTAACCACTCTGATAGGTTTCCCTTTGTATGTTAGGGCCCTTTTATCCCTAGCTGCTTTCAGAATTCTCTCTTTATCCTTATATTTTGCCAGTTTCACTATGATATGTTGTGCCATAGGTCGATTCAGGTTACATCTTACTGGAGTTTGATAGGGAAAGAAAGAAATGAAAAAAAGTAAAAATAACATGAAAAGTAAAATCCAGCTCCCCAGCATGATTCTATGTAGGTAGATAGTGTCTCCAGGGTTGCTCTCTGAGGTCTTGCCTTAGTGGCTGCAGAGAGAAGAATGGTGGCACCTCAAGCCCCTCTCAGACCATGCATTGCCAGCCACTTTCTTGAGTCCAACCTCCCTGTGCCACGGGTGGTTCAAATTGTTTAGGTTTTCCCAGTTTTGCCAGGTTTATAAATCCTAGTTTACAGACTTTAGTGCTTCTGCCCCCACCCAAATGATTTCCGGCAGTGGGTCAGTTCTCTGGCTGGGACTGAGCAGGGGAATTGGAGAGCCAGTCCTTCCCTGGTTCCACCTGAAGTCAGTGGGCTGCAGGGCCCTTGAGAGAACCGGCCTGCTGAGCGGGGGTGGGTTTCTCTCCCCACGCCCAGCTGCTACAAATGGGAAGTTTGTCTTTCTGCCATGGGCTGAGGTCTCCTTCTCTTCCCCTGGGCTCTGCACCGCCCTGCAGGCCAGTTTGGGTGCAGCCATTCACGGCTGGTTCACGCAAATCCCTCCAAGGTTCTGTGCCAACCTGTATAGCCGCTCCTCACGCGAATGCCTCTGCACACACCGCTCACTGTGGGCCCAGTGCCAAATTTCTGGGCATTCTCTTTCCTGGCTCAAAGGATCCGGCATTCCCATCCTCAAACTCTCTGGTCCCATTTCACACTCACTCAGGCATCCATGAGGTTGTTATCAATAAGGAGTCAGTGCAAGCACCTCCGTTCTTGGAGATCAGAAAGTTGTAGCTCTTAATTCTTCTCAGTTTGATGGTTGTGGGTATGTGCAGGTAACAGTGTTCCCGACTTCTCTGCCATCTTGCCTCTCTCTTGGTGAGCATCTTTTTATGAGGTTATTTCTGTTTGTATATTTTCTTTGGTAGTGTGGTCAGTTCTAGTGTTGTGCTAGTTTTGTCTTTTAAATTGGGTTTTCTATTTTATTTTATTATTTCATTATTTTATTTTATTTTATTATTTTTTATATTTCCAGTTGGTTTTAGTAAATGGGAGTATCACATCACATGCTACACCAGCTTAGAGTGAGAATTTTCTAATAAGCCTTTTTAAATAATAAAATTGCTTCCTTTGGTATCATCCTGAATTGAGAGAGGGGAGGTTGGATGGGCCCTAAGTTTCCTGAGGGAAATCAAAATTGACATGTACCTTCTTTGTGAGGAGATGGGACAGGAAGAGCAAGTTCTAACTCCCAAAGAAAGGATTAACAAGCAATATAAATATGTTGTTTCATCCTTGTGAGACCTACCTGCCTTTAAAAAGGAACTGCATACTTAACCCACAAGTACTTTTCAACATGACAGTGGCTCCCATTATTACTTGGAGCAGAGAGCCCTGGGCTCCTCCTAGAGCCTCTATCGTCCCTCTGTCACCAGTATTAGTGAGCCAGGACTCATCTGGCCTCAGCCATCTTGTGTATGTCATGCTTCTTCTTGGTCATAGGGTCCTGGTTGTGAAAAGCCTCCAGCAGCTCATGTGACAACTTCTCTGGTGTAACCATCTGCCAGTGCTGCGTCTCCCTGCACTCAGGAATCGTACTTTGTGGCAAGGATGCGATGATGCCTATCAGGTACTAGCAAAGGGACCTGGTAGAAATGGCCTCCTCTGAGCATGGTTACCAGCTCAATCACCAGCCCAGCCCGGCTCACAGTTTTTTCAGTGCTTGGTGGAAGATGGCATAAGGGTTGTGTTTGAGGGTTGCCTGTTCGTCTGTAGAAGCAGCATGGTACTTCTCAAACTGTTTCCTTTTCAGTTTCCAGAGTGTGCATCATGAGGGGTCTGGCTAGTACTTTGTTTCCGCCTTTCATCCTCATGTTGGTGAATTATTGATCATTGGGTCTTTCAAACACAGAGCTTGTTTTTGTCGCTGGGGCAGCTTTGATAAGCTGCGTCTTACTTATCCTCTGTAGTCAGCTCAACCAAGGGCTTGTGGTAATTATCATGTCCATCTGTGGATTCCTGTATTCAGGACCAGGGTGACTCTACCTGACCTGGGTTAGCACTGAAAGTGACAGGCTGGCACTCCCCATGTGCAGCTCTAAGACCAACCACCCTCGCATAGCATTCACCTTGGGGGCAACCATCTTGGCTGGCCACAAGGACCCTAAGAAGGCTGCCCTTGGTATGCATTGGGAGACGTGGAAAACGCTCCCCAGGGCCCTAAATCTCTCTGCCCCCCCCCCCCCATTATCTGGGTACTAAAAGTCTCTCACTTCAGAGTCCAAAAGGAAGAGTCAAAAGGAAACATTTGGTATCTCCTTATCTGTCCCAGGGCTCTCAGCCACCATGCAGGCCTTGCCTCTAACTGTTCAGTTTTAATAGCTCTTTATATATTATCTATGCAGGCCTTTTGTGGGATATGTGGTTAGTAATGATTTCCTCATAGTTTGTGGCTTGTCTTTTCTTTCTCTGTGCCGTGTTTTTGATACAACAAAAAGTTTTAATTTTGCTTAAATCCAATTTATCCATGTGTCTTGTATAGATTTTACTGTTGGTGTTTTATTTAAAAAATTATCTCAGTCCAGGCATAAAGATTTCCTGCTATATTTTCTTCCGAAAGTGCTATACATCTACATTTTATGTTTAGAGTGATGATAAATTTTGAGTTAAGTTTTGTACTAGATAAAAGGTTTATGCTGAGGGTCTTTTTTCCCTATTTGCATGTGGATGTTTGACTGTTCCAATATCATTTGTTGAAAAGACTATTCTACTTTATTGAATTCTTTTGCAGCACTGTGAAAGATCAAATGGCTGTATTTGTGAGAGTGATAGTGGATTCTTTGGATTCTGTTCCACTGATGTATGTCTTAATGTGTTTATCCATTCATCAAACCACACTGTCTTTATACCGGAGCTTTAAAGCAAGTCTTACAAGTAGGTAATATGAATCCTCCAGCTTTATTCCTTTTCTGTTGAGATACTGTTGGCTATTCTATTTCCTTTGCCTTTCTATATGCATTTTATTAAAACAATTTTTTTAACATTTCTTCTTTTTTTTATGTTTATTTATTTTGAGACAGAGAGAGAGAGAGAGTGCGAACAAGGGATAGGCAGAGACAGAGTGCGAACAAGATAGGGAGACAGAATCTGAAACAGGCTCCAGGATCTGAGCTGTCAGCACAGAACCTGATAAGGGGCCCGAGCCTACAACCCATGAGATCGTGACCTGAGCTGAAGTCGGATGCTCAACCAACTGAGCCACATAGGCGCCCCTAACATTTATTCATTTTTGAGAGACAGAGGCAGAGTGGAGGCAGGGGTGGTGCAGAGAGAGAGGGAGACACAGACTCCAAAGCAGGTTCCAGGCTCCGAGTTGTCAACACAGAACCTGATGCGGGGCTCGAACTCACGAACTGTGAGATCATGACCTGAGCCAAAGTCAGATGCTTAACTGACTGAGCCACCTGAGTCCATTTTATTTTATTTTTTTAAATTTTTAAAAAAATATTTTATTTATTTTTGATACAGAGAGTACAGAGCATGAGAGGGGGAGGGGCAAAGAGAGAGAAGGAGACACAGAACCGGAAGCAGGCTCCAGGCTCTGAGCTGTCAGCACAGAGCCTGATGCGGGGCTCGAACCCACGAACGTGAGATCTGACCTGAGCCAAAGTCGGAGGCCTAACTGATTGAGCCACCCAGGCGCCCCCTGAGTCCATTTTAAAACTCACTTATCTCTATTAGTTCTGGTGAGATTTCTTTTGGAATTAGGTCAATTCTGTAGGTCAGTTTGAGGAGAATTGACAGTTATATTGAGTTTCCCAATTCATAAAAACAATATGTGTCTCCATTTATTTAGATTTTCTTTGATTTCTTTCATTTATGTTTTGTAGTTTTCAGCATACAAATCTGCACATTTTGTTAAGATTCTATTTAAGTAGCCGCTTTTTTCGGAAAAAAGTAAATAATATTTTATAAATTTCAGTTTCAAGTCCACAAAAGTATGATTGATTTTTTATGTTGACCTTGTGATTTTGCTAAAGTCACTTGTTAGTTTGAGGAGATTGTATTTTAATGTTTATTTATTTATTTTGAGAGAGAGGGAACAGGGGATGGGCAGAGAGAGAGACAGAGAGAGAGAGATCGAATCCCAAGTAGGCTTTGTGCTGTGAAGCACATGGAGCCCAATATGGGGCTCAAACTCATGAACTTAGAGAGCATGATCTGAGCTGAAATTAAGAGTCGGACACTTAACTGACTGAGCCACCCAGGGACCCCTAGTTTGAGGAGATTAAAAAAATTTTTTTAATGTTTTTATTTATAATTGATACAGAGATAAATAAATGAAGGGGGGAGGGGCAGAGAGAGAGAGAGAGGGAGACACAGAATCTGAAGCAGGCTCCAAGCTCTGAGCTGGCAATCAGCACAGAGCCCGATATGGGCTCATGAACCATGAGATCATGGCCTGAGCCAAAGTTGGACGCTTAACTGACTGAGCCACCCAGGAGCCCCCATTGATGTTAATTTTTAAAAAATTTTGGCATGAACTTTCCTTATTCAAGTATAATTAATATATGGTACTTCGTTAATTTTAGGTGTACAATATAATTACTCAATAATTCTATACATTTCTCAGTGCTCATGAAGATAAGCACTTTTGATTGGTTTTGTGGTTTATTTATTTATTTATTTTTAAGTTTAGTTATTTTTAAGAGAGAGAGAGAATCAGAGAGAAAGGGTGACCGAAGTTCTGAAGCAGGCTCTGTGCTGACAGCAGAAAGCCTTATGCAGGCCTTGAACTCATGAACTATGAGATCATGACCTGAACTGAAGTTGGACACTTAACCAACCCAAGTGCCCAGTTTGTTTGTTTGTTTTGAATTCCAGTGTCAATAACAGTGTTAATATACAGTGTTATAGTAATTTCAGGGGTACAATAGTGACTTGACAATTCTATACATTACTCAGTGCTCACCATGATAGGTGTACTCTTAATTTCTTTCACATATTTCACTTATGCCCCCACCTACTTCCCTGGGATGCTAAGTTTTGAAATGCTTTTTCTTCATCCATTGTTGTGATCTTGTAGTTTTTCTTCTTTAGTCTGTTGTTATGATCATTGATTGATATTTGAATATTGAATCAGCCTTACATTTCTGGCATAAACCTATCTCATAGTGTATTATTATTATTACATATAATAATTATAGTATATTGTTATATATATACTATGTAATTATAGTATAGTAATAGTAGTTAATAATTATAATACATTATAGTATACTATAATAGTAATTGTAGTATAGTATAATAATAATTAATGGTATATTGTTATATTTGTTTGGTAATTTTTTTGAGGAAGTTTGCATCTGTATTCTTGAGGGATATTGATCTTAGTGTCTTCATCTTCTGTTGTCATTGCCTGGTTTTGTTATTAGGGTGATGCTGTGTAGAACTGGTGTTATTTCCAATTTAAATTTTTAATAGATTATACTAGTTAAACCATCAGGGGTGGCTGATTTGGTTTTTGGAAGTATTTATTTATTTATACATCCATTATTTTTAAGAAAGGTGGCCTGTCACATGCAGCACCTCATTTGGAAGAGTCTGGAGTCCTGAAAATTTGACAGCCGTATGCTTTGCTGCAAATGGACCTCAAGAACTTGTTTGGAGGTTCCAGCACAGCTACTTGTATACCCTTGACTGAAGAACAGTCATCCTCTGTTGGGGAAGGTGGTCCTCTTTGACCATAGGCGCAGTGTAGGGAGCGTGCACTTGGAGCAGCAAGGGAGGAAGGGGACTCTCACCCAACCAGCCAAGCCAGATCAGCTCAGTCAAGCCTGGCGATCAGTGAAATGACAGATGTTGCAACCAGATTACCCTTACACCTCTTGGAAGTTTTTAAATCACAGATTCAATTTTTTTGATAGTTATAAGGTTATTATTTAGGCCATCAATTTGATATTGGAGAATTATTATATTTTGTGATTCTTTTTTTAAGGAATTGGTTCAATTCATCTAAGTTGATGAATTTATTTGTATAGAGTTGTTCAAAGTCTTGCTTTATTAATCCTTTTTTAAAAAATTCTGTCTTTTTAATTTTTTTAATTTATTCTTGAGAGACAGAGAGAGAGAGCGAGAGAGCGAGAGAGAGAGAGAGAGAGCGAGCGAGCGAGCATGAATGGAGGAGGAGCAGAGAGAAAGGGAGACACAGATTCTGAAGCAGGCTCCAGGTTCTGAGCTGGCAGCATAGAGTCTGATGTGGGGCTCGAACCCACAGACTGTGAGATCATGACCTGAGCTGAAGTCAGACGCTTAACCAACTGAGCCACCCAGGTGCCCCTTATTAATCCTTTTAAATCTGCAGAACCTGTGAGGATATTCTCTTTTATTCCTGATGGCAGTTTTATGTCTTCATTCTTCTGTTTTAGTCTTGCTGGAGGTTTATCAATCAGCTGTAGCAAAAATTAGCTTTGAATTTCATGGATTTTTCTCTATTTCATATCAATTTCATGGATTTTTCCTCTTTGTTATTAAAAAATTTTTTTTTAATTTATTTTGAGAGAGAGGAGCACAAACAAGGGAGAGGGGCAGAGAAATAGAGAGAAAAAATCCCAAGCAGGCTCTGTGCTGTCAGCCCTGATGTGGGGCTTGATCTCACAAAGGTGAGATCATGACCTGAGCTGAAATCAAGAGTTAGATACTTAGCTGACTGAGCCACCAAGCGGCTCTGCCTTGCCTTGCCTTGCCTTTCCTTTTGCTTCCCTTCTCTCCTCTCCCCTTCTTTCTTCTAAGTTTTATTTATTTATTTTGAAAGAGACAGAGACAGTGTGAGCAGGGAAGGGGCAGAAAGAGGTAGAGAGAGAGAATCCCAGGCAGTCTCCACTGTCAGCCCAGAGCCCTGCAGGGCTCAAACTCACAAATCATGAGATCATGACCTAAGCCAAAACAAAAAGTTGGATACTTAACTGACTGAGCCACCCAACACCCTCCTCTTCTGCCTCCTCCTGCTTCTGCTGCTGCTGCTTCTTCCTCTTCCACCTCCTCCCCTTCTCTTTCCTCTCTTCTCTCCCTCCTCCTTCTCCTCGTCTTCCTTCTCCTCTTCCTCTTACTCCTTTTCCTCCTCCTCCTTCTCCTCCTCTTCCTCCTTTTCCTCCTCTTCCTCCTTTTCTCCCTCCGCCTCCTCCTCTGCCTCCTCCTCCTCCTTCTCAATGGCCCTCACCCATTTTCCCCACCCCCATAAACCCTTAGTTTGTTCTCTGTATTTAAGAGTCTCTTGGCATCTAGGTGGCTCAGTCAGTTGGGTATCTGACTTCAGCTCAGGTCATTATTTCATGGTTTGGTTTCAAGCTGTGTGCTGACAGCTCAGAGTCTGGAGCCTGCTTTGGATCCTGTGTCTCCCTTTCTCTCTGTGCCCCTCCCCAGCTTGTGCTCTGTCTCTCAAAAATGAATAAACGTTAAAATAAAATTTTAAAAAAGTCTTTTATGGTTTGCCTCCCTCTCTGTTTGTAACTTATTTTTCCTTCCCTTCCCTGATAGTCTTCTGTTAAGTTTCCTAAATTCCACATATGAGTGAAACCATATGATATCTTTCTGTGACTTATTTCGCTTAGCATAATATCCTCCAGTTCCATCCACATTGTTGCAAATGGCAAGGTTTCATTCTTTTTCAAAGGTGAGGAATATTCCATTGTATATATATATATATATATAAAACATCTTTATCCATTCATCAATTTGGGTTCTTACCATACTTTGGCTATTGTTGATAGCCATGCTATAAACATGGGGGCACTTTGAATTAGCACTCTTGCCCTTTGGATAAATTCCTAGTAGTGCTATTGCTGAGTTGTAAGGTAGTTCTATTTTTAATATTTTGAGGAACTTCCGCACTGTTTTCCAGAGTGGCTGCACCAGTTTGCATTCCCCCTAGCAATGCAAGACGGTTCCCCTTTCTCTACATCCTCATCAATGTATGTTGTTTCCTGAGTTGTTTATTTGAGCCACTCTGACTGGTGTGAGGTGATATCTTAATGTGATTTTGATTTGTATTTCCCTGATAATGAGTGATGTTGAGCATTTTTTCATCTGTTTTTTGGCCGTCTGGATATCGTCTCTGGAAAAGAGTCTATTCATGTCTTTTGCTCATTTCTTCTCTGGATTATTTGTTTTTTGGGTGTTGAGTTTGTTAAGTTCTTTATAGATTTTGGATACCAACCCTTTATTTAGTTTTGTTTCTTGTTTCCTTCACTGTGCAAAAGCTTTTTATCTTGATGAGGTTTCGGCAGTTCATTTTTGCTTTTGTTTGCTTTGCCTCTAGAGACATGTCATGTAAGAAGTTGTGGCAGAGGTCAAAGAAGTTGTTGCTATAGAGTTTGCAATATACAATTATAACTACAGTTGACCCTTGAATAGTGCTGATGGTTAGGGGGCCGTTCCATTGCAGTTGACTCCATCAAAACTTAACTAATAGCCTGTTATTGACTGGAAAACTTTACCTATAACAAATAATTAACACATAGTTTGTATATTATATGTATTATATATACTGTATACTTACAATAAAGTAAGTTAGAAAAAAGAAATGTTATTAAGAAAACCATAAGAAAATAGAAGTTGATGTTACTGTACTGTATTTATATAAAAAAATATAAGTGGACCCATGCAGTTAAAATGTGTGTTGTCCAAGGGTCAGCTGTAGTCTGTGTCCACTTTCAGATAATACTGTACCACTTTACAAATAGTGAGGGTATCTCAGGGCAGAATATTCCCAATTCCTCCCTCCCATTCCTTATAATATTGCTGCCACTCATTTCCCTTACCCATAAGCTGTAATCACTCAGTACATGTTACAATTTTGAAATTGAAGTTTATTAAATCAGTTAAGAATAATGAAAAGAAGAGATTTTATTTACTTCAATTTATTCTTGCTTGCTTGGTTTTGAAGACGTTGGATGTAATTTCTTACTTGTCTATCTGTAGTATTAAGGAACAAAAATCCAATTGAGTGAATTAGAAGATTTAATTGGCTCTATTAAGCAGTTCATGAATTGGGCAGCATTCCCTCTGGAAGCTCAGAGGAGTTGTACAAAAAATAGGAGGTTTTTATAGGAAGGATGGTGGAGTGAGAGAATTATTAGCAAAATAAAAGAAAGGATGGTTTCAGTCAAGGAAGGGCAAGGGTAAGGTGGATTACCTCATCTTCCTTTGTGGGATGGTAGGGGCCCATTGGGAAGATTTCCTCGCTAGTGCTAGACTCTTAAATACTGGAGAACAAACAGGGTGTGGCTGAGGGAAAATAGGTAATGGAGATTGAGGATTGCACTTGTGATGAGCACTGGGTGTTGTACCTAAGCCAATTTGACAATAAATTATATTAAAAAAAAAAAAACCACTTACCTTAATTGGGGAGAAAAAAAAAAAAAGGTTCTGACCAGTTAAGGCTTCAATTCTGGGGCAGGTTGAAAGTGCAGTTAAGGTAGGTATTAAGACCTGGTTTGGTAACTTGGCCTAAGTGCTGCCATTTTGGGCCTGTGGTTTCTTTTCAACAATTTTCCCTCTGGCTGTTTTTCATGAGTTGTCATTGGTTTCCTGCATTGAAAGTGATATGTGTAGGTGTAGTTTTGGGAGGTATTTATTTTGGTGTTCTCTGAGCTTCCTGGATATGTGGCTTGGGATCTACAATTAATTTTGGAAAATTCTCAGCCATTAATATTTCAAATGTTCCTTCTCTTTTCTGTGTTTCTTCTCCTCATATTGCAGTTATGTGTATGTGACAGTGTACTGGTGAGTGCATCAAAGGCATTCTTCATTTCTTTTATAGTATTTTGATTTCTGGCGTCTCTTTTTGATTCTTCACTAGAGTTTTCATGCCTCTGCTTATATTACCTGTTTTATAGATTGTTCACTCTTCTCTGATAGACCCCTAGCATATTAGTAATATTTATTTTAAACCCCTAATCTGATTATTGTGAAATCTTTTCCATATCTGAGTTGAATTCATGTTTGTTTTGTCTCCTCAGGATGTGTTTTTTTAAGTGTATTTTTTTTGAATGCACACCTTTCCAGTTTTGGTTGAAAGTGAGACTTGACATATGAAGTAATTAGGAATGGAAGTAAATAGACTTTGAAGTTTTATATTTATTTGGGTATGACTCAGGTTGTGTTTGATGTTTACTATAGTTAGAGATGTCATAGTCTTCAGATTCTTCCAGTGTCCTTTTTTGTCTCTCTACCATCTTTGGGTTTCCCCAGAAACTCCATCTGAAATGGAGTGCACATCTTAAGTCTGTCAGTTGTAATCTGCTGCTGTTATACTGGAGCCCTGGATGTGGTGAGCTGTTGGGCACCGCACAGAAAGCATTCTGAAGTCCTATGAGTTAGTCTTAGTTTTTTGTAGGACTGAGGCCCTGGAGTGGGCTTTTTAGAAGAGTTTCTCAGCCTTTATTTTTTATTTTTTCTCCTCTTTATTGTGAGACCAGAAGGCTAGAGGAGGCTCCAAGTCTTAGTCTTTCCCCCAGTGAGATAAGGCTTTAAGTTTACCTCTAGGGAGGGCCTTTGGTATGGGCGGGTTTTAAGATGCTAACTTTTCTCTGGATACATTTCAAAATGGTTAGTTTTACTTCCACCTCTGTCTAAAGCATGAGGGATTCCCCCCCCCCCCCCCCCCGTCTAGTCTTCAACATGAGAAGTTGGTAGGGCGCTTTGGAGGATTCTGTTTCAACAAAGCTGTGCTTCTCTGTGTTCCTCAGTCTGTCTCTCCAGTTTTTAGGGTAACAATTTTCCCTGTGATCTCCTGATGGATCCAAAACAACTTGTTGATTTTCATTTTGTTCAACATTTTTTCTTTTTCTTTAAAAAAATTTTTAAATGTATTTTTAATTTATTTTTGAGAGACAGAGAGAGCATGAGCAGGGGAGGGGCAGAGAGAGAGGGAAATACAGAATCCGAAGCAGGCTCCAGGCTCTGAGCTAGCTGTCAGCACAGAGCCTGACATGGTGCTCAAACCCATGAACTGCTAGATCATGACCTGAGCCGAAGCCGGACGCTTAACCAACTGAGCCACCCAGGCGCCCCTCAACTTTTTTTTCTTATGGGGAAGAGCTGTTTACATGTTGGAACTGAAACAAGAAGTTAATTTTGTCAGTTTTTGCTTTGCCTTCTGTTGGCCTATTTTTTTTTAAATTTTTAAATGTTTTTATTTATTTTTGAGAGAGAGAGAGAGACAGCATGAGCAGGGGAGGGTCAGAGAGAGAGGGAGACACAGAATCCGAAGACAGGCTCCAGGCTCTGAGCTAGCTGTCAGCACAGAGCCCGACGTGGGGCTCAAACCCATGAACTGTGAGATTATGACCTGAATCGAAATCGGACACTTAACCGAGTGAGCCACCCAGGCCCTTCGTGTTGGCCTATTTTTTTTTAATTTTATTTATTGGGGTGCCTGGGTGGCTCAGTTGGTTAAGCGTCCGGCTTCAGCTCAGGTCATGATCTC
>NC_043711.1:57864470-57868264 GCF_006229205.1 Suricata suricatta
CTGTCAGCACAGAGCCCGACGTGGGGCTCAAACCCATGAACTGTGAGATTATGACCTGAATCGAAATCGGACACTTAACCGAGTGAGCCACCCAGGCCCTTCGTGTTGGCCTATTTTTTTTTAATTTTATTTATTGGGGTGCCTGGGTGGCTCAGTTGGTTAAGCGTCCGGCTTCAGCTCAGGTCATGATCTCACAGTTCGTGGGTTCGAGCCCCATGTCGGGCTCTGTGCTGACAGCTAGCTCAGAGCCTGGAACCTGCTTTGGATTCTGTGTCTCCCTCTGTCTCTGCCCCTCCCCTGCTCGCACTGTCTCTCTCTATCTCTCAAAAATAAATTAAAAAAAATTAAAAATTTATTTATTTATTTTATATCCAAGTTAGCATACAGTGCAACAATGATTTCAGGAATAGACTCCTTAATTCCCCTTACCCATTTAGCCCATCCCCCCCTCCCACAACCCCTCTAGTAACCCTCTGTTTCTTCTCCATATTTAAGAGTCTCTTATGTTTTGTCCCCTTCCCTTTTTTAATATTCTTTTTGCTGCCCTTCCCTTATGTTCATCTGTTCTGTGGCTTGAAGTCCTCATATGAGTGAAGTCCTATGATATTTGTCTTTCTCTGACTGACTAATTTCACTTAGCATAATACCCTTCAGTTCTATCCACATAGGTACAAATGGCAAGATTTCATTCTTTTTGATTGCCAAGTGATAAATATTCCATTGTGTGTATGTATATACCACATCTTCTTTATCCATTCATCCATCGATGGACATTTGGGCTCTTTCCATACTTTGGCTATTGTTCATAGTGCTGCTATAAACATTGGGGTGCATATGCCCCTTTGAAACAGCATACCTGTATCCCTTGGATAAATACCAAGTGCAATTTCTGGGTCATAGGGTAGTTCTATTTTTAATTTTTGAGGAACTTTCATACTGTTTTCCAGGGTGGCTGCCCCAGTTTGCATTCCCACCAGGTGTGCAAAAGAGATTCTCTATGTCCCCATCCTCGCCAACATTTGTTGTTGCCTGAGTTAATGTTAGCCATTCTGACGGGTGTGAGGTGGTATCTCATTGTAGTTTTGATTTGTATTTTCCTGATGATGAGTGATTTTGAGCATATTTTCATGTGTCTATTGGCCATCTGGATGTCTTCTTTGGGGAAGTGTCTATTCATGTCTTTTGCCCATTTCTTCACTGGAGTATTTGTTTTTTGGGTGTTGAGTTTGATAAGTTCTTTACATATTTTGGATACTAATTCTTTAGCTGATATGTTATTTGCAAATATCTTCTCCCATTCCTTCAGTTGCCTTTTAGTTTTGCTGATTGTTTCCCTCACTGTGCAGGAGCTTTTTATTTTGATGATGTCCCAATAGTCATTTTTGCTTTTGTTTCCCTTGCTTTTGGAGACATGTTGAGTAAGAAGTTGCTGTGTCCAAGGTGAAAGAGGTTTTTGTCCTCTTTCTCCTCGAGAATTTTGATGGCTTTTTGTCTTACATTTAGATTTTTTCATCCATTTTGAGTTTATTTTTGTGTATAGTGTTAAGAAAGTGGTCCAAGTTCCTTTTTCTGCATGTCGCTGTCAGTTGTCCTATTTTTTTAAATGTTTTATTTATTTTTGCAAGAGAGAGAGAGCGAGAGAGAGATAGCATGAGCAGGGGGAGGGTCAGAGAGAGAGGGAGACAGGCTCTGGGATCTGAGCTAGCTGTCAGCGCAGAGCCTCACATGGGGCTTAAACCCACAAATGGTGAGATCATGACCTGAGCCGAAGCTGGACGCTCAACTGACTGAGCCACCCAGGCGCCTCTGTTTGTTCTCTTTCAAAATGTCTTACTTAACTATACTCACTCTTCTTGTGATGATGTGCTTAAATAAAATGCCTACATGTTTCTTAAACAGCAAAAGGAAAAAAAAAGTCAAACCAAGAAACAGATTCTTAATATAGAGAACAAATTTAGTTATGAGAGAAGAGGTGGGTCATGGGATGGTTTAAATAGAGGATGGGCTTTAAGGATGAGCACCAGGTGATGTATGGGAGTGTTGAATCACTATTTTGTACACTGGAAACTAATATGACACAGTATGTTAAATGGAAGTAAAATTTTTTAAAATTGTTTACTTATTTTTGAGACGGAGAGACAAAGCATGAGAGGGGAAGGGACAGAGAGAGGAAGACACAGAATCCAAAACAGGCTCCAGGCTCTGAGCTATCTGCACAGAACCCTATGCAGGGCTTGAACCCACGAACCATGAAATCATGACCTGAGCTGAAGTCAGATGCCTAACTAACTGAGCAACCCAGGCCCCCCTAAATAAAAATTTTTTAAAAAGAGACACTGTTTCTTGGTTTCACTCTCTCTTTTTTCCTTTGTACCTTTGTAAAATCGTATGGTGGTCTTCTTTCTCTGATTAACTTATTTTGTTTAGCATTATACTCTCTAGTCCATCCATGTCCTTGCAAGTGGCAAGATTTCATTCTTTTTTATGATTGAGTAATATTCCTCTGTGTGTGTGTGTGTGTGTGTGTGTGTGTGTGTGTGTGTGTGACAGACATCTTTTTAAAAAAATAATTTATTGTCAGGGTGGCTAAACATACAGTGTATACACTGTGCTGTTAGTTTTGGGGATAGATTCCTGTGATGCATTGTGTACAGACAACACCCAGTGCTCATCCCAATTACGTGCCTTCCTCAATACCCATCACCCATTTTTCCCTCTCCCCTCCTCCATCAACCCTTAGTTTGTTCTCTGTATTTAAGAGTCTCTTATGGTTTGTCTCCCTCTCTGTTTGAAACTACTTTTTCCTCTTCCATTTCTCCATGGCTTTCTGGTAAGTTTCTTAAATTCCACATATGAGTGAAAACATGTCTTTCTCTGACTGACTTATTTCATTTAGCATGATACCCTCTAGTTCCATCTGTGTCATTGCAAATGGCAGGATTTCATTCTTTCTCATTGCCAAGCACGTCTATCCATTCATCATTTGATGGACTTTAGGGCTCTTTCCACAGTTTGGCTATTGTTGAAAGTGCTACTATAAACATTGGGGTACATGTGTTCCTATGAATTAGCGCTCCTGTATCCTTTGGGTAAATTCCTAGTAGTGCTATTGCTGGGTCATAGGGGAGTTCTATTGTTAATTTTTTGAGGAACCTCCCCACTGTTTTCCAGAGTGGCTGTCTCAGTTTGCATCCCCCCTAGCAATGCAAGACGTTCCCCATTCTCTTCATCCTCACCAGCATTTGTTGTTTCCTGAGTTGTTGATTTTAGCCACTCTGACTGTGTGAGGTGGTATCTCAATGTGATTTTGATTTGTATATACCACATTTTCTTATCGATTCATCTATCAGTGGACACTTGGGTTGCTTACATAATTTGGCTATTGTAAATAATGCTGCAGTGAACATAGGGGTGCATGTATCCCTTTGAATTAGTGCTTTTGTATGCTTTGGGTAAATACCCAGTAGTGTGGTTGCTGGATCATCGGTAGTTCTATTTTTAACTTTTTAACTTGAGACCCCTCCATACTGTTTTCCAGAGTTGCTATACCAGTTTGTATCTCCACCAACAGTGCACAGGTGTTCCTTTCCCCCCACATCCTCTCTAACACTTGTTTCTTGTGTTTTTAGTTTAGCTATTCTGACAGGTGTGAGGTGATACCTAATTGTAGTTTTAGTTTGTGTTTCCCTAATGCTGAGTGATTTTGAGCATGTTTTCATGTATCTGTCTGTTGGCCATCTGTATGTCTGACACTTTTGAGAAATGTCTGTTCTTTTTTCTTCCCATTTTTAATT
>NC_043711.1:57868364-57940648 GCF_006229205.1 Suricata suricatta
CATCCTCTCTAACACTTGTTTCTTGTGTTTTTAGTTTAGCTATTCTGACAGGTGTGAGGTGATACCTAATTGTAGTTTTAGTTTGTGTTTCCCTAATGCTGAGTGATTTTGAGCATGTTTTCATGTATCTGTCTGTTGGCCATCTGTATGTCTGACACTTTTGAGAAATGTCTGTTCTTTTTTCTTCCCATTTTTAATTAGATTACTTGTTTTTTTGGGTATTGTCTTTGATAAGTTCTTAATATATTTTGTATACTAACCCTGTGTCAGGTATGTCATTTGCAAATATCTTCTCCCATTCAGTAGACTGCCTAAAGGTTTTGTTGATGGTTTCCTTTCCCTGTGCAGAAGTTTTTTATTTTTGATGTAGTCTCAGTGGTTTATTTTGCTTATTCTCAAGAGACATATCTAGAAAAATGTTGTGGCTACCAGTGTCAGATTAATTACTGCCTGTGTTCTCTTCAAGGATTTTTATGAATTCAAATCTCACATTTAGGGCTTTCCTCCATTTTGAGTATAATATTTTGTATGGTGTAAGAAACTGGTCCAGTTTTATCTTTTGCATGTTGCTGTCCAGTTTTCCCAGCAAAATTTGTTGAAGAGATTATTTTTCTCATTGTATATTCTTTCCCCTTTTGTTGAAGATTAATTGACCATATAGTTGTGAGTTTATTTCTGGGTTTTCTATTCTGTTCTGTTGACCTATATGTCTATTTTTGTGCCAGTACTATACTGTTTTTCTAAAATGTTTGTTTGTTTATTTTTGAGAGAGAGAGAGAGTGAAAGAGAGTAAAAGCACATATGCGGTGGAGAGGCAGAAAGAGAGGAAGACACAGAATCTGAAGCAGGCTTCAGGCTCCAAGCTATCAGTGTACAGCCTGACGTGGGATTCAGACCCACTTACAATGAGGTCATGACCTGAGCCACAGTTTTATGCTTAACTGACTGAGTCACCCAGGTACCCCATACACTGTTTTGATTATTATAGCTTTGTAATATGGAAGTCTGAAATTGTGATATCCCTAGTTTTTTTCCTTGTCAAAATTGCTTTGGTTATTCAGAGTCTTTTGTAATTCTATACCAATTTTAGGGTTGTTCTAGTTCTGGGGGAAAATACTATTGGTTTTTTGATAGGGATTACATTTAATGTGTAAATTGCTTTGGGTAGTGTAGACATTAACAATATTTGTTATTACAGTCCGTGAGCACAGAATGTCTTTCTAGTTCTTTGTGTTGCTTTCAATTTCTTTCATCAGTGTTTTATAGTTTTCAGAGTATAGATCTTTCAGTTCTTTGGTTAGGTTTATTACTAGATATTTTATTATTTTTGCTGCAATTATAAATGGGATTTAAAAAATTTCTCTTTCTGCTGGTTCATTATTAAGGTATAGGAATGCTAGAGATATCTGAACATTGATTTTTGTATCTGGAGGCTTTTCCTGATTTCATTTATCAGTTCTGATAGGTTTTTGGTGGAGTCTTTTGGGTTTTAATATATACAGTATCAAATCGCCTGCAAATAGTGAAAGTTCTACATGTTTTACATAAAAGTTTTATATGTTTTTAGTAATGTATCCATTTCTTCTAGGTTTTTTAATTTGTTGGCATATAGGTTTTCATAATATTTTCCTACAGTTGTTTTTATTTCTGTGGTGTTAGTTGTTATTCTCTTTCATATGTGATTTTGTTTATTTACTTCTTCCTTACCAATTTGGATGCTTTTCATTTCTTGTCATTTCATTTGTTTCATTTCTTTTGATTTCATTTGTGGTCTTATTGCTGTGGCTAAGACTTCCACTATGTTGAATGAGTGTGAAAGTGGACATCCTTGTCTTGTTCTTGACCTATAGGAGAAAACTCTCAGTTTTTTCTTATTGAATATGTTAGTTGTGGGTTTTTCATTTATGGCCTTTATTATGTTGAACTTTGTTCCTTCTAGACCAACTTTATTGAGGGTTTTTTACATGAATAGATGCTGTATTTTGTCAAATAACTTTTTCTGCATCTCGAGATGATCATGCGGTTTCTTTCTTTTCTCTTATTGATGTGATGTATCCCATTGATTGATTTGTGAATATTGAACTACTCTTAGATTCCTATAAATTCCTCTTGATCGTGGTGAATGATTCTTTTAATATATTGTTGGATTTGGTTTGCTAGTAATTTATTGAAGATTTTGTGTCTGTATTCAGAGAAACAGGCTTATAGTTCTCTTTTTAAGTGAAGTCTTTGGTTTTGATATTCAATAATATGGCCTCATAGAATGAATTTTGCAGGTTTTCCTTCCTCTTCTATTTTTTGGAATAGTTTAGTAAGACTAGGTATTAACTTTTATTTTAAATGTCTGGTAGAATTCACCTGTGAAACCATCTGATCCTAGACTTTGTTTGGGGGGGGGGATATTTTGTTTTGTTTTCTTAAGATTTTATTTTTAAGTAATCTCTGCACTCAACAAGGGGCTTGAACCCACAACCTCAAGATCAAGAGTTACATACTGTAACAACTGAGGCAGCCAGGCACCCTGTTGGGAGGTTTTTTTTTTTTTAATTGATATGATTTCATTGCTGGTAATTGGTCTGTTCAAATTCTCTATTTCTTCCTGCTTCAGTTTTGGTGGGTTATATGTATGTAATAATTTATCCCTTTATTGTAGGTTGCCGAATTTGTTGGCATAGAGTTTTTCATAATATTCTCTTACAATTGTTTTTATTTCTGTGGTGTTAGTTATCTTTCCTTTTTCACTTGTGATCTTATTAGGTTCGCTCTTGTATCTTTTTGATGAGTCTGGCTAGAGGTTTATGAATTTTGTTGTACTTTTCAAAGGACCAACTCCTGGTGTCTTTGATCTCTTCAATTATTTTTTGTTTCTATATCACTTATTTCTTTTTTTTTAATTTTTATTTTTGATACAGAGAGAGCCAGAACATGAGAGTGGGGAGGGGCAGAGAGAAAAGGAGACAGAACTGGAAGCAGGCTCCAGGCTCTGCGCTAGCTGTCAGAACAGAGCCTGACGCGGGGCTCAAACCCACAAACGTGAGATCTGACCTGAACCGAAGTCGGAGGCTTAACCAACTGAGCCACCCAGGTGCCCCTTCTATATCACTTATTTCTGCTCTAATCTTTATTATTTCCTTTTTTCTGCTGGTTTTTAGGTTTTGTTTATAGTTCATTTTCTAGCTCTTTAAGGTGCAAGGTTAGGTTATTTGAGATTTTTCTTGCTTCTTGAGGTAGGTCTGTTGTATGATAAACTTTCCTCTTAGACAAAATCGGGCACGTTCAGGGTGGTATGGCCGTAGACTAAACTTTCCTCTTAGAATCACTTTTACTGCATCCTGAAGTTTTGGACCAATGTGGTTTCATTTTCATTTATTTCATGTACTTTTTGATTTCTTTTTTGATTTTTTGGTTGACCTATTTATTGTTCAATGGTGTGTTGTTTAACCTCCATGTATTTGTGGTTTTTCCAGAGTTTTTCTTGTAATTTGTTTCTAGTTTCATAGAGTTATGGTCAGAAAAGATATATGGTATGTCTTCAGTATTTTTGAGACTTGTTCTTTGGCCTACTGTGACCTATTCTGGAGATGTCCCATGTGTACTTGAAAAGAATGTGTATTTCATTTTAGGATGGAATGTTCTGTATATGTCTGTTAGCCCATTTGGTCCAGTATGTCATTGACAGCCACTGTTTCCTTATTGATTTTCTTTGTCTTAAAAAAAAAATATTTATTTTGAGGAAGAGAGGGCATGTGTGCAAGCTTGGGAGGGGCAAAGAGAGAAGGAGAGAGAGAGAATCACAGTCAGGCTTTGTGCTGTCAGTGCAAAGCCTTTCATAGGGCTTGATCCTGTGCCCTGTGAGATCATGACCTGAAACAAGATCAAAAGCCAGATGCTTAACCAACTGAGCGACCCAAGTGCCCATCCTTGTTGATTTTCTGTTTGGATAATCTGTCCATCAATATAAATGGGATGTTCAAATCCCCTACTATTATTGTATTACTGTCCATTCCATTTTGTTATTAACTCTTTTATGTATTTGGGTACTTCCATATTGGGTGCATACATATTTATGGTCGTTATATTTTCTTGTTGAATTTCCCCTCTATTACTATATAGGGTCCTTCTTTGTCACTTGTTACAGTCTTTGTTTTAAGGTCTATATTTTCTAATATAAGTTTTGCTGCTCTGGCTTTCTTTGGACATTTGTAAGATAAATGTTTCTCCATTCCTTCACTTTTAATCTGCAGGTGTCTAGGTCTGAAATGAGTTTCTCATAGACAGCATATAGATGAGTCTTGTTTTTTATCTACTCTGTGATTGTATTCTTTTGATTGGAACATTTTGTCCATTTATATTCAAAATAATTGATTATTGATAATATTTATTGCCATGTTGTTACTTGTTTTATGGTTGTTTCTTTAGTTTTTCTATGATCGTTTCTTGCTCCTTTCATGGATTTAATGGTTTTCTTTAGTGATATAGTTGGATTCCTTTCTCTTCTTTCCATATATGTTACTTGTTTGTGATTTGTGATTTCTGTTAGATTTGTATAACATCTTTGGCATATAGCAGTCTATATTAAGTTGATGGTTTAAGTTTGAACCTATTCTTTTCTCTCCTCCCCTCCTCTGCCCACATTTTAGGTTTATGGTGTCATAGTTTGCATTCTCCTATTTTGTGAATCCCTTGTCTGATTTTCAAATTGTATTTATTTTTACTGGTTTTGTGTTTTTTACTTTTCATAGTTTTATTTATGGTCTTTCATTTCACTCAAAGAATTCCCTTTAATATTTCTTGTAGAGCTGGTTTAGTGGTCATGAACTCCTTTAGTTTTTGTTTATCTCAGAAACTCTATATCTCTTTCTATTCTGAATGATAACCTTTCTGAATAGAGTGTTCTTGGCTGCAAATTTTTTCTTTTCAGTACTTTGAATATATCCTACAATAATCTCTACTGACCTGTAGAGTTGCTGCTGAAAAATCCACTGATAGGATTATGGGGTTTCTTTTTTATGTAACTGTCTTTTCCCTTGCAGGTTTTTGACATTCTAATTACTATGTGTCTAGATGTGGACCTCCTTGGTTTGATTTTTTGGGGGAAATCTCCGTGCCTCCTGGATCTGGATATCTTTTTACTTCCCCAGATTTGAAAAGTTTTCAGTTATTATTTATTTAAATAAAATCTCTGCCTTTTTTTGTCTTTCTTCTTCTGGAATCTCTACAAATGTGAATGTTACTACACCTGATGGAGTTACTCAGTTCTCCAAGTCTTTTCTTATTTTGCATACTCCCCCCCCCCCCCGCCCCTCCATCCCTCATTTGTTTAGTTTGAGTGCTTTCATTACTCTGTCTTCCAGGTCAGTAATTTGTTCCTCTGTTTCCTTTGGACTGCTGTTGGTCAGTTGCATTTTAAATTACATTTATTGTGTTTTACATTTATGACTCGTTCTCTCTCTCTCTCTCTCTCTCTCTCTCTCTCTCTCTCTTTCTTTCTTTTTCCACACCCAATGTGGGTCTCAAACCCCCAACCCTGACATCAAGAGTCACACTCCATATTTACTGAACCAGCCAGGCATCCTGTGATTGGTTTTTTTCTATCTCTTTGTTAAACGTCTCACTGATGTTCTCCACTTTTTACTCTTTACTTTCCAGTCCTGTATCTTTATTTATTATCATTACTTTACATTCTTAATCAGATACATTACTTATCTCTGTTTTGCCTGGGTTTATTGTTGTGGTTTTGTCCAGTTTTTTTTTATTTGCAACATATTCCATGGTCTCCTCATTTTGTCTAACTTTGTCTGTTTCTATATGTTAGAAAGTTATCTGTGTCTCCTCTACTGGAAGGTGATGTTTCCTGCTTCAGGGGGTGTCTGCTGTGTGTTGCATATGCCCTGATGTTTCATCCTGGCTACTTTTTTTTGTCCTGTTTAGTTGTCTGCAATGGCTTTCTTTGCCTTTGTAAGTTGTTTTTGGTTCCTGGCCAGATGTAAAGGGTGTTTTAACAAGGCGTGTGCTGTTCTGCTTTCAAAATGAGATCTCCTACAACTCTGGAACTGGGTGGTGAGGTGTTGGTAGTGTTTGCACAGGTATGTTGGGGGAGGGGACCTGCAGCTCCTGGGCTAAGGCAGATGTGACTAGGAAGCATGGATCTACTGAAGCAGGAAAGGTGGTGCTTGGTGTGGGTGCAATGCTGGTTCCTGCAGGTGACCCTGTGTTTATGCTTAGGGCAGGGGAGCTCCTTTCCTTTGTTCTCAGAAGTATTTCCCTGTGATCCCTCCCTCTCTCTGAGATGAATATATAACTCTCCCTCTCCTCTGCCCCTGGCAGTTTTTCAAACTGCTGCCTCTAGGTTGTATCCCTGCTGGTTGTCTGTCCTGCTATCTCTTTAAGGTGGGGACTCAGTTTCCTGATGCCCTCTGGGCTCTAGCAGAGTCAAGGTTGCTGATTTTTGTAAAATTCCAAGCTTTAAGTCTTGCTGGTTGTATGAACTCACAAGATTTGGTCCTTTGGCTTTCAAAGCCAAATGTTATGGGTATTCTGTGCCCTGTGCAGGTACTCTGGTGTGATAGCTGTTTTTCCCCCTTTTCTGTGCCCTTGGCTCCCTCCCCATTGTGTATGGCTACAGTCCATTTAGGTCTCAAACTGTTTTTACCCTTCCTACCTTCTTCAATGTGGCCTCTTCTCTGTTCTTAGTTGTGGAGTTTGTTCTGCCAGTCTTTGGGTTATTTACAGTGATGTGAACGTTATCTAGTTGTTATCTCTGGGATGAGGTGAGCATAGGGTCCTCCTACTCCACCATCTTCCCAGACTCCCAAATGTCTGGAAACTTAATTTTGCCAGTGAGAGACCCATTGTAATTATTAGTAGATCAGCAGTCTGCTAAGTTTACCAGTAAAAGCCTGTTTCTGACTTCCACAGTGCTGTTGAGATATGGTAACAGAAATGTTTTTAGCATCTGCCCTTCTAAGAATGGGTTTCCTGATTAGAAACCAAGCTGACACCCCAGCCAGTTCTTTCTTGGTAAGAATGTTGCTTTCTCATTTGCAGACTATCTAAGTAGCCCAACATCTACTTGTGCTGAAATATGCAAAAGTAAATCATGAACATCAAAATGCCTTGCATGGACAGAGAACAAATCCACGGCAGCCAAGAAGATTGAAGAGAAGGGCCTCTGCAGATGTTCCTAACATTTGTACAATCCGGAGTAAGGATCTGGGAATCCCAATAGCAGAGTTTGGCTTTCTTATTGTTCCATTGGGATGGGGCCCAGACCAAGTTTAACTTAAGAACCAACCAACCAAGAAAAGAAATTTTTCATATTCTTGTTTGTAGAATAGAGTTCATATCTGTGACTGGGCAAGCCATCATCAGCCCTATGCTTTTGTGAGATATCACCGAAACACTGAATGCTAGCTCTTTTGAAACCATTGGATAATTTTTTAGGTAATATGATATTAAATACATTTTTTTCTTCCTCATTAAGGACATTTCGGGCTTTAGAAATGTGCAGCACTATGCTTGGTGGGCTCAGGGACCTTTTGAAATCATTAGAGACCTATTCAGCTGGTTCTGAAGCATGAATGTGCAGAGGCGTGGAGGGCACCTTCATATGCACAGAAAAGTCACCTTCTCAGTGAGTTCTTCCCAACCTATCCGATTTAAAATTCCAGGCCTCTCCACAACTTGCTCCACTGCTTTATTTCTCTTCATACTGCTTATCACCATCTAAGATATACTTTACACATTCATTTGTCTGCCTCTACTAGAATGTAAGCTGCACAAAGTGAGAGATTTTTTTTTTCAGTATTCCAAGGGTACATTTTGGTTCCAGGCACATAGTAGTACTCAGTAAATATTGGTCGAATGAAAAAAATACTGTTTTGCAACTCACTTTTCTTTCTTCCTTGTAAAAAATAAGCTGGTTCTGACTTCCCATGGAATTGGCAGTTGTAGATGTACCAGGCACCTCCCTACTTTTAATGTATTCCTTGCAGTCTTAGCCTGATCCTGATCTTTTTTTGGCTCCCAAAGCCTAGTTGAGCACACTGTATTCGACTTGGGGTAGTTTGATGGGAGTGAACATGTTCTAGGGCCCTGGATCCTTAGGTTGGAGGAGCACAGAGCCTGTGACATGGCTTTGTTCATATGAATGAGGCTTTAAATGTGCAGATATCTCTGAACCCTGTCCTTCCGCTTTCTGGGATCATATAGATCATCACATGATAATCACTTATATTCACCCAGGTTCGACAAGTCTCTTGAAACAGAGCCCTGCAGTCAATTGGTGAAAAATATTAGTGTTACAGGGGCATCTGGGTGGCTTCATTGGTTAAGCATCGACTCTTGATTTTGGCTCAGGTCATGATTTCAGGGTTCCTGGGTTTGAACCCAGCATGGGATCCTCACTGACAGCATGGTGCCAGCTTGGGATTCTCCCTCTCTCTCTCTCTCTCTCTCTCTCTCTCTCTGTCTCTCTCCCTGCACAGCCCGCTGGCTCTCTCTCTCTCAAAAACTAAATGAAACAAATGTTAAAAAAAGCAACAGTGTTACAAAACATAAAACCCTGGAGAATTTCTTAAAGCTTTGGCAGCAGAACAGCCAAGTGGGAAAAGCAGAAGGTGCAAGCGTGTCTTGCCTCTGTTGCTAAATGTTAGGAACTGAACAAAGAACTTTTCAGGTTTCTGCAGCTGTGTGTATAAAATGGGGACGTAGGCAGCATCTAAATCTTAACTGAGCATTCAAAAAACACCTGTACTTGGATACTCTGCACTTCTGGCTTGACTACTCATGGTTGGTTATAACCACATTCCTGAAGAGAACCTGAACTTCTCATCAATAACCATCTTGGGTCTGGGGAGGAAAGAATTTTAAAATCTAAGGGGAAGGAATAAAGTTACTGTACTTTGGAAAGAATGGAATGATTTTGAATGAAACTCTATGTTTGGGAAAAGTATGTTTAGAATGAAAAAAGCAAAAAGTGCTGATGTTGCTCAGCTTTTTAAAGAAGACTTGACTGATGAAAATCCTTACAAGTTTCAAGGAGATTTAAAAAAACTATAATTAGGAGAGGAGCCAAGATGGCAGAGAGGAAGGGAGCTCTGTAAACTTGTCTGCCCCGTCTGTCAAACTGAGAAGGACACACTCTCATCTGAAAGAGTGGAAGAGGACAGCCTCAAAGATGCCTGAGTGGGTGAGTGCGAACTGGGGAGATTGGAAAATGGGCCAGCCTGAGAAGGGAAGGGGAGGTGGGAGCCCCAGCCCAACACAAGCAAACTGCACGGAGCACCTGAGAGATAAAGGGAAGAGAAAGAGAAACTGAACACACTGATAGTACTGTTTCTAGAGAAGAGATAAAGAACATTTAACCCCACACGGAGAGAAAAACTATCACTCCATATATAACCGCTGGGCAGTGAGAATCCCAGGTGGCACAAGGAAAAAATAGCCCCCACCACTACGCAATCCCAGCAGGAAGTTGGCGGCTGCAGAGGCAAGGGCACGCGCTTTGGCTGTGGTTGCGGGAGCATGCACCTCATTTCCAGCAGCGCCCAGTGCCTCAGGCAGCAGCAGCGCAATTCCTGGCTGGCTCCAAGAGAAACTGCTCCCTCCCACTACGATCCTGGCTGGGAGTTGGAGGTGGCGTCTGTGGGGGCATACACTTCGCCTCCTGCAGCACACCTCACCTCTGGCAGAGGCAGTGCAAATCCCGTTTGGCACCAAGAGAAACTGCTCTCTCCCTCTATGTGATACCAGCTGGGGGCTGGGAATTGGCAGCAGCGTCTGTGGGGGCATGCACTTCGCCAACTGCAGCGCAGCTCACCTCTGGCAGCGACAGCACAAATCCCTGCTGGCACCTAGAGAAACTTCTCCCTTCCCCTACGAGATTCTGGCTAAGAATCCAGCCGCCAAAGCAAGTATATCTCATCTGTGGTAGCATAAAAGTGCACGGATAGGATTTTCAAGCGAGGCGGGCCTGGAAAATAAAGCTTGGCTCAGCTGCGGCACAAAAAGATTGGACTCATTAGAGTGGCGTGTAGCGCTTAGTTCCAGCGGAGATCATGGAGCTGCTGTTCTACTCTCCACAACCACCAGGATGGGGCATCTGAGAGCAGCCAACGAGACCTACCTATACAAAACCACGCCTGTCCACAAAGGGGAGCTGCTGCTTTTTTTTAATACTTATTTTTTATTATTATTACCTTTTTACCTTTTTTCGTCCTTATTTTCCTTTTTCCTTTGTTCCTTTTTTTTTCTTTTGCCATGCAGATATATTCTCCCTTATGCCACCTTACCTCTCCCCTCAACTGGTTATATGCTTTTAGACGGTCCATTGTCTTTTGTTGTCTGTAACCCCCTTTATTTTTTTCTTCCCTTTTCTTCCTTTCTTGTCTTTGCTCTCCCTTCCTTTTCTTTTCTTCCTTCCTCACTTTTAATTGGCTTGTTTGTTTGATTTGTCTGTGCGTTTGCATGCTTCTGTTCCTTATGCGTTTGTCTCTCTTTCTTTTCATGGCTACCTGATGAAGCAAGCCAAAGTACACATGACGGAGAGTCCCAAATATTGGTGAGTAGGGAAAAAAAATAATCAAAGGTACAAGAAGAGAAACTGAGAGACACCATTAAAAGAAAAATTCCTGAAACCACAGGACCTGGACAGGCAATAAACCTCATTTAACAGAGCAATACTAACAGGTGCACAGTGCACAACAAGCTTTTTAGAGCTGACAAGAGACAGGAAACAAGGCATAATGACAAAACAAAAGAACTCTCCCCTGAAGAATCTCCAGGAAGAAGCCACAGTCACGGAACTGCTCAAAAACAAATCTAAACAACATAACTGAACAAGAATTAAAAAAAAAGTCATAAAATGAATAGCTGGGGTTGAAAAAAGCATCAGAGAAGCAACTGAGACAATGACTTCAGACATTGAAAATAGGTGTGACAAGTTAAGAAAGGCTATAAATGAGGTGAATAATAAATATGGAGGTGGTCACCTCAAGGATTGAAGAGGCAGAAGGAAGAATAAGTGAATTAGAAGACACAGTTACAGCAAAAGAAGAAGCCGAAAAAAAAAAAAAAGAGAGAGAGAGAAATTGATCCAGGAGCAGGAAATTCGAGACCTGAGTGATACAATCAAATGGAACAACATCCGTACCATGGGAATTCCTGAAGAGGAAGACAGAGAGAAAGGTCCTGAAGGGATACTACCCAAATTTA
Organism: Suricata suricatta; assembly: GCF_006229205.1. Taxonomy (NCBI): domain Eukaryota; kingdom Metazoa; phylum Chordata; class Mammalia; order Carnivora; family Herpestidae; genus Suricata; species Suricata suricatta. Next base: position 57,879,579 of record NC_043711.1, read on the forward strand.
TAACTGAGAATTTCCCAAATCTGGGAAAAGAAATAGACATTCAAATTCAAGAGGCACACAGAACCCCCTTAAGACGTAATTTGAATCGACCTTCAGCACGACATATCCTAGTGAAACTGGCAAAATATAAAAACAAAGAGAGAATTCTGAAAGCAGCTAGGGATAAAAGGGCCCTCACGTACAAAGGGAAACCTATCAGAGTGGTTACAGACCAATCTAATGAAACTTGGCAGGCCAGGAAGGAATGGCAAGATATCTTCCATGTGATGAACAGAAAAAACATTCAGTCAAGAAACCTTTATCCAGCAAGCTTGTCATTCAAAATTGGAGAGATAAAGGTTTTCCCAAATAAACAAAAATTGAGAGAATTCATGACCATCAAACCAGCCCTACAAGAAATCCTAAGAGGGACTCTATGAGGGAAAAGTTGCAAAGAAGACAAGGTGCCAGAGACACCAGTATAAACATGAGTTCTGTGGTGAACACAATGAATGTAAGCCTACATTTTTCAGTAATAACACTGAATGTAAATGGACTGAATGCCCCAACCAAATGATACAGGGAGAGCAGAATGGATAAAAAAAAAAAAAAACAAAATTCATCTACTTGCTGTCTACAAAAGACTCATTTTAGACCTGAAGATACCTTCAGGTTGAAAGTAGAGGGATGGAGAAATATCTATCATGCGACTGAAAGCCAAAAGAAAGCCGGAGTAGCCATACTTATATCAGACAAACTGGACTTTAAAGTAAAGGCAGTAACAAGAGATGAAGGACATTACATAATACTTACAGGGTCTCTCCGTCAGGAAGAGCTAACAATTATAAACATCTATGCACCAAATTCGGAAGTGCTAAATTACATAAAACAATCCCAGACAGAAACAATACTTATTGATAAGAATGTGCTAATTGCAAGGGACTTTAATACTCCACTGACAGCAATGGATAGATCAGCCAGACAGAAAGTCACTAAAGAAACAATGGACTTGAATGACATATTGGAACAGATGGAATAGATAGATATATTTAGAACTCGGCATCCTGAAGCTAGGAAATTCACCTTCTTTTCGAGTGTACATGGCACATTCTCCAAGATAGGTCACATCCTGGGGCATAAAGCAGCCCTCCATAAGTATAAACGAAGAGAGATCATACCTTTCACACTTTCAGATCACAATGCTATGGAACTTGAAGTTAACCACAGGAAGAAGTCTGGAAAACCACCCTTCTAAAGGATGATTGGGCTATTTAGGCAATTAGAGAAGAAATTAAAAAATATATGGAAACAAATGATTGAAAATACAACAATCCAAACTCTCTGGGACGCAGCAAAGGCAATCCTCAGAGGAAAGTAGATTTCAATCCAGGCCTATTTCAACAACCTAGAAAAAGCACAAATTCAAAATCTAACAGAGCACCTACTGGAACTAGAAGGGAAGCAGCAAGAGCACCCCAAGCCCAGCAGAAAAAAAGAAATCATAAAGATCAGGGCAGAAATGAACAATATAGAATCAAAACAAATAGTCGAGCAGAGCAATGAAACCAAGAGTTGGTTTTTGAAAAAATAAACAAAATTGATAAACCTCTATCCAGGCGCCTTAGAAAGAAAAGAGAGAGCACCCAGATAGACAAAATCATGAATGAAAATGGATCTATTACAAACAATCGCTTAGAAATACTAGCGATCATTAGAGATTAGTATGAAAAATTGTATGCTAACAAACTGGAAACCCAGAAGAAATGGACAAATTCCTAAACACATATGCACTACCGAAGTTGAAACGAGAAGAGATAGAAGGTATGAATAGACCAATAACCAGTGAAGAAATCGAATCCGTTATCAAAATCTCCCAATGAATAAGAGCCCAGGGCCAGATGGCTTCCCAGGGGAATTCTACCAGACATTTAAAGCAGAGCTAATACCCATTCTTCTCAAACTAAAATAGAAATAGAAGGAAAACTTCCAAACTCATTCTACGAAGCCAGCATCACCTTGATACTCAAACCAGACAGAGACCCAGCAAAAAAAGAGAACGACAGATCAATATCCTTAATGAATACAGATGCAACAATACTTAACAATATACTGGCAAATTGAATTTAACAGCATATAAAAAGAATTATCCATCATGATCAAGTGGGATTAATTCCTGGATTACAGAACTGGTTCAATATTTGCAAATCAATCAATGTGATCCATCACATTAACAGAAGAATGAAATATGGCTATTTTTAGCATAGTGGAAGCATCTCAGGGGTGTCATGTTAAGTGAAATAAGTCAGGTGGAGAAGGACAGATACCATATGTTTGCATTTAAAGGTCTAACAGGAGAACAAGAGAAACCTAATGGAGGACCATGGGGAGGGGAAGAGGGAAAGAGAGTTGGGGAGAGAGAGGGACGCAAAACCTGGGAGACTACTGAATACTACTGAACAGGAACCGAAGGTTGAAGGGAGAGGAGGAGGGGAAAAGAGGTGGCGCAAACTTGTGGGGAAGAGCACTGGGTGTTATATGAAAACCTATTTGATAATAAACTATTAAAATAATAAAATATGAAATAACTATATTTAAATAAGTGCTTAACCATTGCTTATTATACTAAGCATATTTATTTTTAGGCAAGGTGTTTCGTTTTTTGAATCTAGTCTATCAATTGCCAAAAAACTGTTTTTAAAATTTCCAACTATGGTTGTTGACTTGTCTATTTTTTTCATTCAGTCAGTTTTTGCTTTGTATATTTTCAGAGTATGTTTTTAGGTACTTAAATATTTGTGGTATCTTTTCCTGTTGAATTATCATCACTATGAAATGTCTATTTTTGCTAATACTCTACTTTTGGAAATTTATTAATATGGCCTCTTCAGTACTAATACATTTATGAGTATGCATGGTACGGGTTCCAATCATGTACTTTTAACAAATAATAGCTTTATTGAGATACAATTCATATACCCATTTAAGATGTATAATTCAGGGGCGCCTGGGTGGCTCAGTCGGTTAAGCCTCCGACTTCGGCTCAGGTCAGATCTCTCGTTCGTGGGTTCGAGCCCCGCATCAGGCTCTGTGCTGACAGCTAGCTCAGAGCCTGGAGCCTACTTCCGGTTCTGTGTTTCCTTCTCTCTCTGCCCCTCCCCCTCTCATGCTCTGTCTCTCTCTGTATCAAAAATAAATAAAACAAAAAAAAAGATGTATAATTTAGTGGTTTTTAGTGCATTCTCAGAGTTGTGCCACCATTACCATAAAACATTGAAACAGTGTCATCACCTCAGTAGAAACCCATATTAGCAGTTATTCCCCATTCTTTCCATCACACCCCACCCTTGCCAGCTTCAGGCAACAAATAATTTACTTTCTGTCTCTGTAGTTCTGCCTATTCTGGACATTTCATATAAATGGAGTCATATTATGTGTGGTTTTTTTGTGACTCGCTTCTTTCCCTTGGTATAATGTTTTCAAGATTTCTAAATGTTGTAGCACATATCAGGATTTGATCTAACCTTTTTTTCTGTTTTTTTTTAAATTTAATATTTAATGTACTTCATCTTTTAGAGAAGGTTTAGGTTCACAGAAGTACAGAATTCTTATATTCTCCAGCCCCACAGTCTCCCCCACCATCAACATCCCTCCCATGTGTTGTACACTTCTTTTTTTTTTAATTTTTTAAATGTTTTATTTATTTTTGATACTCATTAACCATAAGATCATGACCTGAGACGAAGCCGAACGTTCAACTGACTGAACCACCCAGGCGCCCCAATAGCACCCTTTCTTGATCAAAACCCTCATGAACGTAGGAATAGAAGGATCACAACTCAAGATCATAAAAGCCATATATGAAAGCCCCACCGCTAATACCATCCTCCATGGGGAAAAAGTGAGAGCTTTCGCCCTAAGGTCAGGAATACGACAGGATGTCCACTCTCACCAATGGTTTTCAACATAGTATTGGAAGTCTTAGCCTCCACAATTATAAAACCCAAAGGAATAAAAGGCATCCAAATTGGCCAGAAGGAAGTCAAACTTCTACTCTTTGTAGATGACAGGATACTCCATATGGAAAACCCAAAAGGTTCTACCAAAAAAACTGCTAAAACTGATCCATGAATTCAGCAAAGAAGCAGGATATAAAATCAATGTACAGATGTATTGGTGTCCTATACACCAATAATGAAGCAACAGAAAGAGAAATCTAGGAGTCAGTCGCATTTACAATTGCACCAAAAACCATAAAATAGCTAGGAATAAATCTAACCAAAGAGATGAAAAATCTATAAACTGAAAACTATAGAAAGCTTATAAAAATATTAAAGAAGACACCAAAAAAAAAAAAAGTTAAAATATATACCATGGTCTTACATAGGAAGAACAAATATTGTTAAAAAGTCAATACTATCCAAAGCAATCTACATATTCAATTCAATCCCTATCAAAATAACACCATCATTCTTCACAAAGCTAGAACAAACAATTCTAAAATTTGTATGGAACCAGAAAAGACCTCCGAATAACCAAAGCAGTCATGGAGAAGAAAACCAAAGCTAGAGGCATCACAATCCCAGATTGCAAGCTGAATTACAAAGCTGTAATCATCAAGACAGTTTGGTACTGACACAAAAACAGACACTCAGATCAACGGAACAGAATAGAGAACCCAGAAATGGACCCACAGACTTATGGATATCTAATCTTTGACAAAATTGGAAAGAATATCCAATGGAATAAAGACAGTCACTTTAGCAAATGGTGCTGGGAAAACTGGACAGCGACATGCAGAAAAATGAACCTGGACCACTTTCTTACACCATACACAAAAATAAACTCAAAATGGTTGAAAGACCTAAACGTAAGCCATCAAAATCCTAAAGAAGAAAGCAGACAAAAACTTCTTTGATCTCAGCCACAGCAACTTCTTATTCAATATGTCTCCAGAGGCAAGGGAAACAAAAGCAAAATGAACTATTAGAACCTCATCAAAATGAAAACTTTTTCTGCAAAGCAAAGGAAACAATCAGCAAAACTAAAAGGCAACCAATGGAATGGGAGAAGATATTTGCAAATAACATATCAGATAAAGGGTTAGTAACCAAAATCTATAAAAAAACTTATTAAATTTAACACCCAAAAAACAAATAATCCAGTGAAGGAATGGGCAAAAGACATGAACAGACACTTCTCCAAAGAAGACATCCAGATGGCCAATAGACACATGAAAAAATGCTCAAAATCACTCATGATTAGTGAAATACAAATCAAAACCACAATGAGATACCATCTCACATCCATCAGAATGGCTAACATTAACAACTCAGGCCAACAACAGATGTTAAGGATGCAGACAGAGAGGATCTCTTTTTCACTGCTGGTGGGAATGCAAACTGGAGCAGCCACTCTGGAAAACAGTTATGGAGGATACTCAAAAAATTAAAAATAGAACTACCTACGACCCAGCAATTGCACTGCTTGGTATTTATCCAAGGGATACAGATATGCTGTTTCAAAGGGGCACGTGTACCCCAATGTTTATAACAGCACTATAAACAATAGCCAAATAATGGAGAGAGCCCAAATATCCATCGATGGATAAATGGATAAAGATGTGGTGTATGTGCGCACGCGCGTGCGCACACACACACAATGGAGTATTACTTGGCAATCAAAAAGAATGAAATCTTGCCATTTGCAACTACATGGATAGAACTGGAGGGTATTATGCTAAATGATTTCAGTCAGAGAAAGACAAATGAGTGACCTCACTCATATGAGGACTTTAACAAACAAAACAGATGAACATAAGAGAAGGGCAGCAAAAAGAAAATAAAAACAGGGAGGGTGACAAAACATAAGAGACTTGTAAATATAAAGAAAAAACAGAGCATTGCTGGAAAAGTTGTGGGAGGGGTAATGGGCTAAATGGGTAAGAGCCACTAAGGAATCTACTCCTGAAATCATTTTTGCACTGTATGCTAACTAACTTGGATGTAAATTTAAAAATTAATTAATTAATCAATAAAAATAAAGAAATGCTTTCTTAAGTATATGGGGAAATAAACACTTTAGTATTTTGAGGTAGAAGGTCCACACATTGGCAACTTACTCTCTAAAGGCTCCAGGAAAAAAAATTAACTTGCCTTTGCCACGTTCCTCTTTTTCTCTATACTTGTGTTTCAAAAAATTTTTTCATAAAAAAAAAAAACTAGAAGATAGCACAGGAAAGACTCTAGAGGACTTTAGGTTTGGCACTTTGATACAACACCAACAGCACAATCCATGGAAGAAATGACTGAAGAGCTAGACTTCACTAAAATTAAAACATCTCTTCTATGAAAGATACTGCAAAGACAATGAGAAGACAAGAAAATATTGGGAGAAAATATTTGCAAAGAACATATCTGATAGAGGATTATTATGGAAAATATACAAAGTACACTTAAAACTCAGTAAGAAAATGAATTACCTCATTATAAAATGAGCCAAAGATACAAACACGCACATCACCAAAGAAGATAAACAAATGACCAAAAAAAAAATCATAAGAAAAGATACCTAATATGTCAATACAGAATTGCAAATTAAAATGAGCTACTACTACACACCTATTCGAATGGGCAAAACATTGATAACACCAAATGCAAACCAGGAGATGGAGCAAAAGGAACTCATCCACTGATGGTGGGAATGCAACATGAGTAGCTCTCTGAAAGACAGTTTGGCAGTTTCTTACAAAACTAAAAACAACATACTCTTACCATAGGACCCAGTAATTGCACTACTGGATATTACCCAAGTGGCAAAAATGGTCCACACAAAAACTGGCTATAAACTGGTGTTTATAGCAAAACATGTTAGTAACCAGTGCTAAAGAGCAATGATAATCAAACCATGAAAAGATATAGAAGAATCCTAAAAGCACATTGCTAAGTGAAAGAAAACAGTATGGGGCGCCTAGGTGGCTCAGTCGGTTAAGCCTCCGACTTCAGCTCAGGTCAGATCTCACGTTTGTGGGTTTGAGCCCTGCATCAGGCTCTGTGCTGACAGCTAGCTCAGAGCCTGGAGCCTGCTTCCGGTTCTGTGTCTCCTTCTCTCTCTGCCCCTCCCCCTCTCATGCTCTGTCTCTGTATCAAAAATAAATAAAACAGGACTCAGTCTCACCACCATGAGATCATGACCTGAGCCAAAATCAAGAATTGGACACTTAACTGACTGAGCCACCCCGGCACTCCCTTCTCCTGTGTTTTTATTAAATTTTGTTTTATACATATTTAAGACTATTTTAATAGGTATATGTGTAAGAGAGAATTGTTATACCTTCCTGTTAAGTTAAATTTTTATCATTATGTAGATGGTCTCTTTAATTCTTTTGTTTTGAAGTTTATTCTTTAAATGATATTAGCAAATTTTAACATCATTTATTTAGGTTAATATTTGGTATATTTTTTCCATGTTTTCACTCTTTCATATCTTTATGTTTTAGGTATGTCTCTTGTATTGCTGGATTTTATTAACTGTTTTAAAATACATTATAACAATTTCTAATATTTAACTGCAGATTAATTTACATTTATTATGATTGCTGATATATTTCATGGTACTACCATCTTACTTTATACTTTCTATTGGTCTCACTTTTTAGTCTTTCTCTTTTTTATTTCCCTTTTTTAATTGGTTGGATTTTTGTTTTTCTTTTTTCTTTTCTTATTTTTGAGAGAGAGAGAGAGCGCCAGTGTACAGGTGGGCAAATGGGCGAGGGGTAGAAGGAGAGGGAACCTTAAGTAGCCTCCATACCCAGTATGGAGCCGACTTGGGGGCTCCATCTCATGACCAGGAGGTCATGTATGACCTGAGCTGAACTCGAGTTGGACGCTTACTGGACTGAGCCACCAGGCACCCCTGGCTTATTTTCTTATTCCACTATACTATACCTCTGGTTTGGAAGATGTAACAAGTCTCCCAGCTTAGCTCACATCCTTCTCTTCTTGTTATTCATTCATTTGTTCATTCATTCATTCACTTACTCACTCACTTACTTACCAAAGTACTCTCTATACCCAGTGTGGGGTTTGAACTCAAAACCCCCAGATCAAGAGTTACATACTCTTGACCCAGCCATCCAGGTACATCCCTTCTCTTATTCTTGAGCATACAACTCAACTGCATTTACCATCTTTCCTCACTGTTAAATATTACCATGTGACTGAGGCCAATAGAATTTGAACAGAAGTGATGTGTGCTATTTTGGGGCCAAGGCTTTTAAGGGTGCTTCAACCTCATCCATATGCTTTTTCACCTCTGGTGTCTGGATACAGAAGATGATGATATTTGAAGGATTGGTGGAGCTACACAATGGAAAGAACTTGAGACCTTGAATCTCTATGTGGAGAAGAACCACCTGCCAACCAAACATTAGACTGTGTTGCAAGGTGATTATGAAAAGACCACCAATGCTGAATAGATGTGAGGCATGATTTTATTTATGGCCGGATGCTTTTATTTACAGCCGGGCCAAACCTGATCTCCCTGGTGTTAAGGAGCAGAGAATGGCCCTGAACAAAGGCAGCAGTGAGATTATATAGACAGAATACCTCCTTATTTAGGTAACCAATTACATTCACAGCATTCCTTCGTAGCCAATTACATTGTAAAGACATTAGTTTTGGGGGCGCCTGGGTGGCTCAGTCGGTTAAGCGTCCGACTTCAGCTCAGGTCATGATCTCACGGTTCGTGGGTTCGAGCCCCGCGTCGGGCTCTGTGCTGACAGCTACCTCGGAGCCTGGAGCCTGCTTCAGATTCTGGTTCTCCCTCTCTCTCTGTCCCTCCCCTGTTCACTCTCTGTCACTCTCTGTCTCTCAAAAATAAATAAAATGTTAAAAAAAAAAAGACATTAGTTTTGGCAGGAACCTATCATTTTAAAGTTCTTTGTCCCTTTAAAGTGACCAATCATAGTTAGACACCTAAGACAGTGACTAGGTGACTTTCACTGATTTACCTTGCCTTTGACCAGGTCTTAGTAAAAGGGGTGGGGGAGAGTTTTACCATCTAAGTTATCTATCTAGCAGGCAGGCATTGTTACAGAAGTGAGATGAGCTGGCTAGTAATTAAGCCGAATATATATACAGTAAGCTTTCTGATGATATCTTATAAGTTGACCTATTACATTCCATAAGTTGACCTATAGCAGACTGTTTTGAGAAATACTGTGACAAGCCACTGAAATCTGGGGGTTTGGTTATAGTAGGTGGTATTTTCTTGAATAATGTAGAAATTGTACACTGTTTTTATACTTTTTTAGTGATCCACATGTCCCTGTATAACTGGCAGAGTCTAAAGTGAAATCTGATTTTTAAACCCATCTCCCATAATACAAGAATAAAATTGTATGTATTATGTATGCTCTTTTTTTTAAACCCTGGGCATTGTTATTGTTTTGCTTTGCCTCCATTTTACTGATTTATTTCCCTGCCTTCTTTTGTTTCTCAGACTTGCTTTCTAGAGTCATTTTCCCTCTTGAAGTATGTTCTTTAGAAGTCCTAGTGGGCAAAACTCTACTGGTAATAAATCCTCCCAGTTTTTCCCTGTCAAAAATAAATAAATAAATAAAACATTTAAAAAAAATTTTAAAGAAAGAAACCAGTATGAAAAGGCTACATACAATATACTTCCAACTATATGAGGTTTTGGAAAAGGTAAAATTGTGGAAACAGTAAAAAGATCGGTGGTTGTCAGGGGTGGGAATGAGAGGAATGATTAGATAAAGCAGAGGATTTAAGGCACTGAAACCTATTCTGTATGATTCTGTGATTGTGGAAATGTGTCATTATACATTTTCAAAAACCAGAGGATATTAAGAAAGAGAATGATTCCTGTAAACTATGGACTCTAGGTGATAATGATGCCTCAGTGTAGGTACATCAACTGTAAGAAGTGTACAACAGGGGCACCTGGGTGGCTCAGTCGGTTAAGCCTCCGACTTCGGCTCAGGTCAGATCTCACGTTTGTGGGTTCGAGCCCCGCGCCACCTCTGTGCTGATGGCTTGCTCAGAGCCTGGAGCCTGTCTTGAGATTCTGTGTCTCCTTCTCTCTCTGACCCTCCCCTGCTCATGCTGTCTCTCTTTCTCTCTCTCTCTTTCTCTCTCTCTCTCTCTCAAAAAGAAATAAAATATTTTTTTAAAAAAGAAAGAATGCTGTATTTTGTCCCAGAAAGGATGCTGTATTTTGTCCAGTGCTTTCTTTGCTTCTATTGAGAAGATCATGTGGTTTTTATCCTTTCTTCTATTGATATGATGTATCACATTGGTTGTTTTGCAGATATGGAATCAGCCCTGCATCTCAGGTATAAATCCCACTTGGTCTGGTGAATAATTCTTTTAATGTATTGTTGGATCCAGTTGGTTAGTAGTTGAGGAGTTTTGTATCCATGTTCATGAGGGAAATTGGTCTGTAATTCTCCTTTTTAGTGGGGACTTTGGTTTTGGAATGAAGGTAATGCTGGCTTCACAGAATGAGTTTGGAAGTTTTCCTTCCAGTTCTGTTTTTTAGAACAGCTTCAAGAGAATAGGTGTTAATTCTTTAAGTGTTTGGTAGAATTCCCCTGGAGAACCATCAGCCTTGGACACTTTTTTTTTTGGAGTTTTTGGATTACAGTTCTATTTCTTTACTGGTTTTGGTCTGTTTGAGTTTTCTTTTCTTCCTGTTTCAGTTTTGGTAGTTTATATCTTTCTAGGAATTTGTCCATGTTTTCTAGACTGACTGCCCATTTTATTGGTGTATAATTGCTCATAATATTCTCTTATTATTGTTTGTATTTCTCCTGAATTGGTTGTGATCTCTTCTCTTTCATTCTTGATTTTATTTATGTGGGTCTTTTTTCTTTTTGATCAGAGTGGCTAGGGGTTTATCAATTTTGTTAATTCTTTTGAAGAAACAGCTTCTGGTTTCATTGTTCTGTTCTACTGGTTTTTTTGGTTCGATGGCATTGATTTCTGCTCTTATCTTTATTATTTCCTGTCTTCTGCTGGTTTAGGGTTTTATTTACTGGCCTTTATCCAGCTCTTTAAGGTGCAAAGTTAAGTTGTGTACCTGAGACCTTTCTTCGTTCTTTAGGAAGGCTTGGATTGCTATATACTTCTGTCTTATGACCGTTTTTGCTGAATCCCAGAGGTTTTAGGCTGTGGTGTTATCATTTTCATTGCTTCCATGCCCTTTTAAATTTCATCTTTAACTTCTTGGCTAGCCCATTTATTCTTTAATAGTCTCCAAGTATTTGTTATCTTTCCACATTTTTTCTTATGGTTGATTTTGAGTTTCATAGCATTGTGGTCTGAAAATATGCATAATATGATCTCAATCTTTTTGTGCTTATTGAGGACTGATTTGTGTCCCACTATGTGATCTATTCTGGAGAACATTCTGTGTGCACTGGAGAAGAATATGTATTCTGCTTCTTTAGGATGAAATGTGCTGAACATAGCTGTTGAGTCCCTCTGGTCCAGTATGTCTTTAAAGCCTCTGTTTCCTTACTGATTTTCTGTTTAGATGAACTGTCCATTGCTGTCAGTGGGGTGTTAAAGTCCCCTACTATTATGGTATTATTATCAATGCATTTCTTTGTGTTTGTGAGAAATTGATTTATATAGTTGGATGCCTCACATTTGGAGCATAAATGTTTACAATTCTTAGATTTTCTTGGTGGATAGACCCCTTAATTATATATAATGCCCTTCTTCATCTCTTGTTACAGTGTATTTTAAATTCTAGATTGTCTGATATAACTATGGTTACTCCAGCTTTCTTTTGGCGACTGTTAGCATGATAGATCATTCTCCATACCCTAACTTTCAATCTGAAGGTGTCTTAGAAAAATGCATCTCTTGTAAGCAGCATATAGGTGGATCTTGTTTTCTTATCCATTCTCTTATCCTCTGTCTTTTGATTGGAGCTTTTAGTCCACTGACATTTTGAGTGAGTACTGACAGATATGAATTTATTGCCATTATGTTGCCTATAGTGTTGGAGTTTCTGGTGGTATTTTTTGGTCCTTTCTAGTCTTTGTTGCTTTTGGTCTTTTTGTTTTGTTTTGTTTGTTTTTCATCTTTTCTCCCCTCAGAGAGTCCCCCTTAAAATTTCTTGTAGGGCTGGTTTAGTGGTCATGAACTCCTTTAATTTTTGTATGTCTGGGAACCTTTTTATCTCTCCTTCTATGTGAGTGATAGCCTTGCTGGATAAGGAACTCTTGGCTGCATATTTTTCCAATACAGCACATTGAATATATCCTGCCACTCCATTCTGGCCTGCCAAGTTTCTTTGGATAGGTCTGCTGTGAATGTATTCTGTCTTACCTTGTAGGTTACGGATGTTTTCCCCCTTGCTGCTTTCATGATTCTTTCCTTGCCTGAGTATTTTGTGAATTTGACTATGATATGCTTTGTTGATGGTCGGTTTTTGCTGAGTTTAATGGGAGTCCTCTGTACTTCTTGGATTTTGATGTCTGTGTCTTTCCCCTTACCTTCCCTCTTTTTTTATACTTTATTTGTTTCCATAAGTTATTCCTTTATATCACTGATAATACTGCTCTACTTCATCCATCCTTGTGGTCATGACAGCCATTTGAGATTGCAGCTAACTTGTAGCATTTTGATTTCGTCCTGACTAATATTTTCTTCTTTTATCTCCACAGAATGGAATTCTAATCTGTTTTTAACCTCAGCAAGTATTCTTATCATTGTGCTTCTAAATTCCGGATCAGACATCTTGCTTGTGTCTGTGTTGATTAAGTCTCTGACTGTCATTTCTTCCTGTTCTTTCTTTTGGTGTGAATTCTCTCATTTTGTCATTTTGAAGGAAGAAAAGGAATCAATATATATATATTTTTTGAATCAATATTTATTTATTTTTTTATATTTTTAAATTTTTTATTTAAGTCCAAGTCAGTTAACATACTTGAATCAATATTTAAAAAAAATTAAATAAAATGAAAATCAGCACAAAAATATCAAATAAAGGATACTAGATCCTAGGTGTGTTTTGGTCTGGTTATTGAATGGAGCTTGATATATTAGAGGAAAAAAGGGAAATATAAGAAAAGAAAGAAAAGGAAAAGAGGGGGGAAAAAAGGAAAACCATTTGAAAATTTGAAAAACTAAATATAATAATATAGAATAAAATGAAATGATGGAAATAAAATGGAATTTAAGAAATTTACAAGACATTAAAATTACAGTAGAAAAAATTACAGAAAATCTTTAAAATAGAAATGGAAAATAAAAAATATTTTTCTCTTATTGAAGAATAAGAAATGAAAAAGAAAAAACAGTTGAATAGATGAACCAGTGAACAGACTGAAATATGATTGAATTTACATCGATTTCTCCTTGACATCACACTATAAAGCACTTTATAGTCCATACACTGTGCACATGGAGAGACTTGTGGTGTTCATCAAGGCATGGTTAGCCCAGTTAGGTGGGGCTTAGTGTAATGGCTCTGTTCTCCACTATATAGTGCTCCTTTGTTACCTGGTGTGGATTGCTGTGGTTCATCTAGGCATGTATGCCAATGTTCAGGAGGGGTGAAAAATGGCATCACCCAGCTACGCAGTCTCCAGTATTATAACTCTGTTCTCTCCCCTGCCAGAAATCAAGCACCCTCGCTTTGTCTCTAGCATCCATTCACTCCCCACTTTTACACTGCCCATGTCCAAGCTGTCAGGCTGCCAGGCATCAACTCACTCCTGAGTTTTATCTCAGATGTGGCTGTGTTTCCCAACCTTTCACTTCTGAGGGACTGTGGCTTTGACCCATTCTGACTGTCTGGGGGAGCATCTCACTGAGCAATGGCCAGTTGCCCACCTGCCCCCAGCAACATTCATGAGACTGTGCCACTGCTCATGTCCAGAGATGGTTGCTGAGTGTCAGCCCGCCTCAGAAGAAGTCCATGCGATCATGCAGCAGCAGCATTTCAGGGATTATGGTAAATCACAACATACATCTGAAGCCAGGCTTCCCCCTTAATGTCCTTGTTCCAACACCAGGGAATGTGGTTATTTTCCAGCGTGTCCTAGGACCTTTGCCTGTGGGGAGGCCACACAGCCTCTACCAAATGTCCTCCCAGCAGGGGATCTGCCTCTCTCTGTGTGGCCTGAGGACTCCTTGGACCTTGCTCTCTGTTCTCGGGGATTCACTCATCCCACCAGAGCACCACCATGTATCAATTGCAGTTTCAGGCTGTGCACACCCCTTGTTTATAGTCTTTCTCTCTCTTTTTTGATATTTATTTTTGAGAGAGAAAGATAGAGGGTGAGTAGGGAATGGTCAGAAAGAGAGGAAGACACAGAATCTGATGCAAGATCCAGGCTCTAAGCTGTCAGCGTGAAGCCTGAAGGCTTATACCCACAAATGGTGAGATTATAATCTGTGCTGAAGTTGCATGCTTACCCGACTGAGCCACCTAGGCACCCCTATAGAGTCTTAATGGGATATAAACTTTTTCCTTTTTCCCTTTTTTGTTCAGTTCCTTATTTACTCTTCCTTTTCTCTCTAGCTGCTTTCTGTGTGTGTGTGTGGGGGGGGGGAGGCGTTAGTGCTTTCCTGTATTCTCCCCCATCTCCGTCCTCTCTCAGCAAGCCAGAAACAACTCCATGCTCTCTGCAGCTGCTCTGCCCCCCAGTTCACCTCTCTGCACTGTGTACCTCCCAAGTTCTGTGGTTCAGGTTGTGCATATTATTTTGTTAATCCTCAATTCAGTTTTCTAGGTGTGCAAGATGGCTTAGTGTTGATCTGGATGCATTTCAGGGACTAGAGACACAAAAAAAACCCTTCCATGTTGCTTAGTCATCTTGGTCCCTTTGCTATCTTCTAAGATTTTTATGGGTTTGTATTTTACATTTAGGTCTGTGATCCACTTTTAGTAAATTTTTGTGAAAGATGTAAAGTCTGTGTCTATCAAAAGGAATTGTTTTCCTTCCATGCCCAGTTGATTCAACACCACTTATTGAAAAATTATTCTTTCTCCATTCAGTTGTCTTTGCTCCTTTGTTGAAGACCAGTTATCTATATTTGTGCAAGTCCATTTCTGAGCTCTGTTCTGATCCCTTGAACTATTTCCTATACCAAACTGGCTTGATGAGCTTTGTAGAAGTTCTTGAAGAGCAGTAATGTATACTTTTGACTTTGTTACTTCTCAGTATTTTCTTGGCTATTATAGGTCATTTGCTCTCCCATATAAACTTGAGTCAATTTGTTGATATTTACAAAATAAGTTGCTGGGTTATTGATTGGGATTATATTGAATCTATAGATCTAGTAGGGAAGAACTGACATTTAACAATATTTAGTCTTCTTATCTGTGAACATGGAGTATCTCTTCATTTATTTAGTCAGTCTTTGATCTCTTTCAGAACCATTTACTTTTAATCTATTGGTGTTTTATAGTGCATCTCTTGTGGCCAGTTTATTACGTAGGTTTGTTCTGTAGAATTTATTCTGACAATTTCTGTCTTTCCACTAGACTATTGATTCCACAAACTATTTTTAATTTTTAAAAATGTATTTATTTTTAAGTAGACTTCATGCTCAGCACATAGCCCAGCATGGGTTTGAACTCATGACTGTGAGATCAAGAACTGAACGGAGATCAAGAGTTGGATGCTAAACTGATGGAGCCAGTCAGGCACCCTGATTCCATTAACATTTAATCTGATTATCCCTATGATGGATTTAGATCACCATTGTACTCTTTGACTTCTGTTGGCTCTCTGATTTTTGTCCTGTTTCTGCTTTCCTCCCTTTTGGATAATCAGAATATTTCTTAGAATTTTGTCTTAATTTATCTATTGACTTTTTGGTTACACTTTGCATTACTTTTAAGAGTTATTTTTAACAGGATAACAATATATTTTCTTTTTTTTTAAATGTTTTATTTATTTTTGATACAGAGAGAGACAGAGCATGAGAAGGGGAGGGGCAGAGAGAGAAGGAGACACAGAACTGGAAGCAGGCTCCAGGCTCTGAGCTAGCTGTCAGCACAGAGCCCAACGCGGGGCTCGAACCCACGGACATGAGATCTGACCTGAGCCGAAGTCGGAGGCTTAACTGACTGAGCCACCCAGGCGCCCCAACAATGTATTTTCTTAACAATGTATTTAATGTTCTACCTTTTTAAAAATAATTTGTTTTTGTTAATGTTTTATTTATTTTTTAGAGAGAGAGAGAGAGAGAGACAGTGTGAGCAGGGGAGGGTCAGAGTGAGAGGGAGACTCAATCTGAAGGCAGTCTCCAGGCTCTGAGCTAGCTGTCAGCACAGAGCCTGACATGGGGCTCGAACCCACGTACCACGAAATCATGATGTGAGCCGAAACTGGATGCTCAACCGACTCAGCCACCCAGGTGCCCCAATGTTCTACCTTTTCACATGTAATATAAAAATCCTGCAAATGTACACATTTATCCTACTCACCCTTATGACTATATGTATTATTACATAGCTGTATATGTGTATTATTACATCTACATATGTTTACAAACTCTACAAGATAGTGTTATGATTCTGTAAACAATTGTTTGTATTTTTTCCAAAATCAAAACTTGTTCATTTTATTTTACCTGGATATTTACTTTTTTATTAATGTTTATTCATTTTTGAGAGAGAGAGGGAGACACAAAGCACGAGTGGCAGGGGAGGGGAGAAGGAGGGAAACACAGAATCCAAAGTAGGCTCCAGGCTCTGAGCTATCAGCATGGAGCCCTACATGGGGCTCAAACCCACAAACAGTTGAGATTATGACCTGAGCCAAAGTTAGACGTTTAACTGACTGAGCCACCCATGTGCCCTCAGATATTTACTCTTTTGAGTGTTGTTTAATCCATCCTAAAAATCCAAGTTAAGACCAGCTATAAAATCTCTTCAGCTAAAGATCTTCCTTTTTTGGCATCTAACAATTCTTTCAATATAGGCCAGCTTATATATCTCTTAGGTGTGTTTTTTTTCTTAAAGGATATTTTTAGTGAAGAGAATTACAGCTGGACAAAGTTGTTTGTTGTTTTTAAGCATTTTACAGATGGTTTGCACAGTCTTCTAGAATCCATTGTTTCTGATAAGTTAGCAGGTATTTGAATTCTATCCTTATATATAATGTGTTGTTTTTCCTCTGGCTGATTACAAGATTTTCTTTTAATATGTGGTTTTCTTTACTTTGACTGGGTGTGCTTTCATTAATATTTATCCTGAATGAGGTTTCCTGGGTTTCTTGAATCTTAAAATTTTTGCTTTTACCAAATTTGATACAGTTTATGCCGAACTATGCCTAGTTCTCTATTCTTCTGAAAAGTACAACAGACCCTTGGAAAATGCCTCATTACTCCCTGACACTAATCTTTTTAAAATTCTCTTTTGTCCAATTTTTAAAAAGATGTATTTTATTTATAGAGAGAAAGAGAGAGATGTGTGAGAGTGCACACGAGCACAAGCCTGGGAGAGAGGCAGAGGGAGAGACAGAGAGTGAGAGAGTGAGTTTGATTTGGACTCATTACTTGAGCCAAAATCAGGAGTCTGATGTTCCACCAACTGAGCCACCCAGGCAGCCCTCTATTCTTTTTTATTTTCTTTTATTGCAAGTGTTTCCTTTTTTCTTTTATACTTTATTGTCAAGTTGGTTTCCATGTAACACTCAGTGCTCATTCCCACAAGTGCCCTCCTCCATGCCCATCACCGCTTTTCCCCTCTCCCCCTCCTCTATTAGCTCTCAGTTTGTTCTCAGTATTCAAGAGTCTCTCATGATTTGCCTCCCTCCCTCTCCCTATTTTTCCCCCTTCTCCTCCCCCATGGTTCTCTGTTAAGTTTCTCCTGTTACACTTGAGAGTGAAAATATATGGTGTCTGTCCTTCTCTGCCTGACTTATTTCACTTAACATGACACCCTTGAGTTCCATCCACGTTGCT
Organism: Suricata suricatta; assembly: GCF_006229205.1. Taxonomy (NCBI): domain Eukaryota; kingdom Metazoa; phylum Chordata; class Mammalia; order Carnivora; family Herpestidae; genus Suricata; species Suricata suricatta. Next base: position 57,897,509 of record NC_043711.1, read on the forward strand.
ATGAATGGCAAGTTTCATTTCTTCTCATTGCCATGTAGTATTCCATTGTATATATAAACCACATCTTCTTGATCCATTCATCAATTGAAGGACACTTAGGTTCTTGCCATGATTTGGCAATTGTTGAAAATGCCCCTATGAACATTGGGGTACATGTGCCCCTATGCATCAGCACTTCAGTATCCCTTAGGTAAATCCCTAGCAGTGGTATTGCTGGGTCATAGGGAAATTCTATTGTTAATTTTTTGAGGAACCTCCACACTGTTTCCAGAGTGACTGTACTAGTTTCGATTCTATCCAACAGTGTAGGAGGGTACCTGTTTCTCCACATCCTCACCAGCATCTATAGTCTCTTGATTTGTTCATTTTAGCCATTCTGACCGGCAGGAGGTGGTATCTCAGTGTGGTTTTGATTTGTAATTCCCTGATGATGAATGACACTGAGCATCGTTTCATGTGTCTGTTGGCCATCTGGATGTCCTCCTTGGAGAAGTGTCTATTTGTGTCTTTTGTCCATTTCTTCACGGGACTATTTGTTTTTCAGGTGTGGAGTTTGGTGAGTTCCTTGTAAATTTTGGATACTATGTCATTTGCAAGTATCTTTTCTCATTCCGTCAGTTGCCAGTTTTATTGATTGTTTCCTTTGCAGTGCAGAAGCGTTTTATCTTGATGAGGTCCCAATAGTTCATTTTTGCTCTTGATTCCCTTGCCTTTGGGGATGTGTCTAGTAGGAAATTGCTGCCTTTGTGGTCAAAGAGGTTGTTTCCTGCTGTGTCCTATAGGATTTTGATGGTTTCCTGTCTCACAGTCAGGTCCTTCAGCTATCTTGAGTTTATATCTGTGTATGGTCTAAGAAAATGGTCTAGAGTCATTCTTCTGCGTGTTGCTGTCCAGTTCTCCCAGCACCATCTATTAAGGAGGCTGTCTTTTTTTTCCATTGGATACTCTTTCCTGCTTTGTCAAAGATTAATTGGCCATACATTTGTGGATCCAATTCTGGGTTCTTGATTCTATTCCATTAGTCTATGTGTCTGTTTTTGTGCAATACCATACTGTCTTGATGATGACAGCTCTGTAGTTAAGGCTAAAGTCTGGGATTGTGATGCCTCCCATTTTGGTTTTCTTCTTCAATATTACTTTGGCTATTCAGGGTCTTTTGTTGTTTCATATGAATTTTAGGCTAGTTCTACCTTTGAGAAGAATGCTGGTGCAATTTTGATAGAGATTACATTGAATGTGTAGATTGCTTTGGGTAATAATGACATTTTAACAATGTTTATTCTTCCTGTCCATGCACATGGAATGTTTTTCCATTTCTTTATGTCTTCTTCAATTTCTTTCATAGGTTTTCTATACTTTGATCTTACAGATCTTTTATATCTTTGTTTAGGCTTATTTTTAGGTATTTTATGGCTTTTGTACAATTGTAAATGGGATCAGTTTCTTGATTTCTCTCTCTGTTGCTTCATTATTGGTGTGTAAAAAATGCAACCGATTTCTGTACATTGATTTTGTACCCTGCAACTTTGCTGAATTCATGGATCAGTTCTGGTAGGCTTCTGGTGGAGTCTATCAAGTTTTCCATGTAGAGTATCTTGTCATATGTGAAAAGGGAAAATCTGACTTTATCTTTGCAAATTCTGATGTCTTTTATTTTTGTTGTTGTTGTTGTTGTTGTTGTCTGATTGCTAATGCCAGGACTTCCAGCACTATGTTAAACCACAGTGGTGAGAGTGGACATTCCTGTCGTGTTCTTGATCTCAGGGGAAAGCTCTCAGATTTTCCCCATTGAGAATATTAGCTGTGGTCTTTTCATAAATGGCTTTCATGATTTTTAAGTAAGTTCCTTCTATCTCGACTTTCTGGAGGGTTTTTATTAAGAAAGGGTGCTGTATTCTGTCAAATGCTTTTTCTGCATCTTTCGACAGAATGATGTGGCTCTTATCTTTTCTTTTGTTAATGTGATGTATCACATTGATTGATTTGCAATAATTGAACCAGCCCTGTAACCCAGGAATGAATCCCACTTGATCATGTAGATATAATTATTTTTGTATGCTGTTGAATTTGATTTGCTAGTATCTTGTTGAGTACTTTTGCATCTGTATTCATCAAGGATATTGGCCTGTAGTTCTCTCTCTCTTTTTTTTTTTTGGGTCTCTGTCTGGTTTGGGAATCAAAGTGATGCTGGCTTCATAGAATGAGTCTGGAAGTTTTCCTTTCATTTCTATATTTTGGACTAGCTTTACAAGCACAGGTGTTAATTCTGCTTTAAATGTCTGGTAGAATTCCTTAGGGAAGCCATCTGGCCCAGGACTCTTATTTCTTTGGAGATTTTTGATAACTGATTTGATTTCTTCCCTGGTTATGGGTCTCTTCAGATTTTCTATCTCTTCCTGTTTCAAATTTGGTAGTGTATGTGTGTTTAGGAATTTTTTCATTTCTTCTATGTTGTCCAGCTTGTTGCCATATAATTTATCATAGTATTCCCTGATAATTGCTTGTATTTCTGAGCCATTTATGTAATAAATCCATTTTCATTCTTGATTTTGTCTATATGGGTGCTCTCTCTCTTTCTTTTTCTTTTTCAAAGGCCCGCTAGAGGTTTATCAATTTTCTTTATTTTTTTCAAGAAACTAACTCTTGGTTTCATTGTTCTGTTCAACTGTTTTTTTTTTTTATTCTATGTTGTTTATTTCTGCTCTGATCCTTATTATTTCTCTTCTTCTGCTGGGTGGGGTGCTCTTGCTGCTCTGTTTCTAGTTCCTTTATGTGCGCTGTTAGATTTTTGTATTTGCACATTTTCTAGTTTCTTGAGATAGACCTGGATGTCAATATACTTTCCTCTTAGGACTGCCATTGCTGCATGCCAAAGACTTTGGATTGTTGTATTTTCATCTTCATTTGTTTCTATATATTTCTAAATTTCTTCTTTAATTGCCTGATTGGCTCAATCGTCTTTAGTAGGGTGGCCTTTAACCTGCATGTTTTTGGAGGTTTTCCAGACTTTTTCCTGTGATTGATTTCAAGTTTCATAGTATTGTGATCTGAATGTGTGCATGGTATGATCTCAATTCTTTTATATTTATTGAGGGCTGTTTTATGACCTAGCATGTGGTCTATCATGGAGAATATGCCATTTGCACTTGAGAAGACAGTGAATCCCAATGCCTCAGGATATAGGGTTCTAAATATATCTGTCAAATCCATCTGTTCCAATGTGACATTTAGGTCCATTGTTTCCTTAGTTCATCTAGTTGATCTATCCATTGCTGTCAGTGGAGTATTAAAAACCCCTGCAATTAGCACATTCTTATCAAAAGATTGTTTTTTGTTTTTTGTTTTTTTTTTATTAACTGTTTCATGTATTTGGGTTCTCCCGAATTTGGCACATTGATGTTTACAATTGTTAGCTCTTCCTGATGGATAGGCCCTGTAATTATTATATAATGACCTTCTTCATCTCTTGTTACTGCTTTATCTTTAAAGTCCAGTTTGTCCGATATAAGTGTGGGCTACTCGGGCTTTTTTTTTTTTTTTTTTTAGTTTTTTAAAATGGGTTTTGTTTATTTTTGATAGAGAGAGATGGTGTGAACAGGGGAAGGTCAGAGAGAGGGAGATACAGAATCTGAAGCAGGCTCCAGGCTCTGAGCTTGCTGTCAGCACAGAACTCAATGTGGGGCTCAAACTCACAAACCATGAGATCATGACCTGAGCTGAAGCAGGACTCTCAACCAACTGAGCCACCCAGGTGCCCCTCCGGTTTCCTTTTGTCTTTAGTCGCATGATAGATATTTCTCATATTCTTCCTTTTAATCTCAAGATGTCCTCAGGTCTAAAATGAATTTCCTACAGACAGCAAATAGATGGATTTTTTTTTTCCCATTCTGCTATTCTGTCTTTTGATTGAAGTATTTAGTCCTTTTACATTCAGTGTTATTATCGAACAATATGGGTTTAGAATCATTGTGTTCTCTGTAGGATTCTTGCTTATAATGGTGTCTCTGGTATCTTGTGTTCCTTGCAACATTTCCCTCATAGAGTCCCTTTTAGGATTTCTTGTAGGAATGTTTTAGTGATGATGAATTCCTTCAATATATATATTTTTTGGGAAACCTTTATCTTTCCTTCTATTCTGAATGAGAGCCTTGATGGATAAAGGATTCTTGACTGCATATTTTTCCTGTTCATCACATTGAAAATTTCCTTCCATTACTTTCTGGCCTGCCAAGTTTCAGTAGATAGGTCTGTAACTACTCTGATAAGTTTCCCTTTATATGTAGGGCCTTGTTATCCCTAGCTGCTTCCAAAATTTTCTCTTTATCCTTATATTTTGCCAGTTCCACTATGATATGTTGTCCAGAAGCTGATTCAAGTTTAGTCTGATGGGAGTTCTCTGTGCCTCTTGGATTTCAATGTCTGTTTCTTTCCTCAAATTGGGAAGTTCTCAGCTATAATTTGTTCAAATACTCCTTCAGCCCCTTTCTTTATCTTCTTCAGGAATACCTATGATCCGGATATTGTTTCATTTGATTGCATCACTCAGTTCTCGAATTCTCCTTTTGTGCTCCTGGATCAGTTTATCTCTTTCTTAGCTTCCTCTTTTTATATAATTGTGTCTTCTAATCACCTATTCTACTCTCTGCCTATTCAATCCATGAAGTGGCTGCCTCCGTTTTATTATGCACCTCATTTATTGCATTTTAAGTTTATCAAGACTGTCCATAGTCTTTATAGCTGTAGTTTCTCTGATGTCTTCCATACCTTTTTGCAAGCCCAGCGATTAATTTTATGACAGTTGTTCTAAATTCTTGCTCAGTTATGTTGCTTATATATGTTTTGAGCAATTCTGGAGCTGTGACTTCTTCCTGGAATTTCTTTAGAGGAGAGCTCTTGAATTTCATCATTTTTGGCTAGTTTTCTGTCTCTTGTCGGTTTTAAAAGCTTCTTATGCCCTCTGCACCTGTGAGTATTGCTGTATTAAAGGAGGCTCATTGACTGTCCAGGGCCTGTCCATTTAGGACGTATTCTTGTTGTGCCTTTGATTATTTTTTTCCCCTCCTCGTGTTGGTATTTGGGACTCTCCACCATGTGTGCTTTGGGTTGTTTCTTGTGGTAGCCTTGATTAGGAAAACAGACAGACACACACATAGAGAACAAAAGCACACAAACGTACAGACAAATCAAAGAAACCAGCAAACCAAAAAGGAAAAAGAAAAAAATGGGGGGGGGGGGAGACAAAAACAACAAAAGTCAATGGACAGTCTAAAAGCATAAAACCAGAAATCCCAGCTACAAATAAATTGCAGGGTGTAGGCAGTATTGATGGAAGGGCATATACAAAGAGATAAGTGACCGGTGGGGAGGAAGCAAAATTGAACATTGACCAGGCTGAGACACTAAAAGGTTTAATTCAGAGAGAGAAAGAGGAGAATATGGTAGGGGGCGAGGAGAACAAAACAAAGGTAATGTTACCCAAGGAAACTATATAGTCTGATGATTCCAGAGAGAGATAGAGTGAAAGGAAGGTAGTGACAGAAGTGTAGAATATACATCAAGAGATTGGAATAAATGTGACTGCTTAAACAAACCAATGACCAGATTGCCCAGTCCAGAGGAGGGGAGAGATAAGAATGAGATAAGGGAAAATATATCTGAAGAGCAAGAATTGATCTAGAGTTAATCAGGGCAATGTATCAATGTTGGTCTTGTCCTGGGCTCTGGGGGTGGGGGAGTTGTGGGGAGGAAGGCAGCTCTCGAGGGAGGTTTGGTGTGGTTTGGTGTAGGCAGGTCTTGCCTCCACTGTGGGTTCCTGGGGCCCACTCACTGAGGCCCCACCCTGGTGGTTGTGGGGAGAAAAATGGCGGAGCCCCAGTGCCTTCTTGAACCAAGTGTTGCAACTCACTCTTTTGTGCTGCAGGTGTAGCCATTGTTGGCAGAGTTGTATTTCTCAAGCCTTGCCTCGTTTCCAGATCTTTGTGCACTTTAATGATACCTCCCCAAATGTACCCCCACAGGCCAAAATGAACTCCACAGGCCATGGCTTCCTAGCTGGGGATTGAGTAGGGGGAGTAGGAGACCAGTTTCTCCTGGCATCTCCTGGGATCGGGGCACTTAGCCCAAAGGAAGCACCACAGCTAGAGAAAGGAGATCTCTCTGAACGCCCTGCAGTTACCGATGGGATGATAGGATCTCTCTCCATTCTGGACCAAGGTTTTTTCTTCTCCAGAGATAGTTTTGTGAGCGGTTTCAGCCTCTCTTTCTCTTCCCCTCATCTTTCTGAGGCTCTTCACGGAGGGGGCTTCCTCGCCTCTTCACCTCAGTTTCTTGGTTCTTTTTTATCTTCCTCAGTTCACAATCACACACCTATGAGGCTGTCTTCTTTGTGCACTCTGTCTTTTCCTGCCAGATTCTTGTGGTGGTGTATTATTGCTTCAGTCCTTCTTTGAAAGATGCGGGAGGGCAAAAAATACAGAGCTCTCTATTTCTCTGCCATCTTGCCTCCCTTGCCCCCTCTATTCTTAAAATTAGGTGAATTTTTTAAAAGAAAGTTTTATGTCTTTTATTTTGAGAGAGAGAGACAGAGTGAGTGGGGGAGGGTCAGAGAGAGAGGGAGATACAGAACCCAAAGCAGGCTCCAGGCTCTGAGCAAGCTGTCAGCACAGAGCTCGATGCAGGGCTGAACCCACGGACTGTGAGATCATGACCTGAGCCGAAGTCGAACGCCTAAGCGACTGAACCACCCAGGTGCCCCAAAATTAGGTGATTTCTGTTCATCTCTCTTACATTCACTTACTCTGTCCTCTGTTGTCTCCATTCTATGTTAAGCCCTTTACGTGAAATTTAAAGTCTAAGATACTGTTTTTCAGTTCTCGAATCTCTGTTTAGCTCTTTTTTTTTTTAATTTTTAAAAACTATTTATTTTGAGAGAGAATGTGAGCATGAGTGGGGGAGGGTCAGGGAGAGAGGGATGGATAGAATCCCAAGCAGGCTCCATGCTCTCAGCACAGAGCCCAACACAGGGCTCAATCCCACAAACCATGAGATCATGACCTGAGCTAAAATCAAGAGTCGGATTGTTTAACCGACTGAATCACCCAGGCACCCCTACCTCTGTTTTACAGTGTCTGTGTCTCTGCTGAGATTTACTAAATGTGCTTTCATTAGGATATTTTCTTTCACAGCCTGGGTATAGTGGTATTGGCAGACTTTTCAAGCTCTTAATTCCAGCATGTCATTCATTTTGGGGTTAGCCTGGTTGTGGTGTCCCTTGATAATGGCTTAGTTTTTTCCTGATTCTTCACTTTTGTGGAAAATTTTGGGTTGTATGCTGGATACAGAAATTATGTTTTGGAGGCTAAAGGTTCTAATATATTCCTGTGAAGAGTGTTGATTTGCATTTGTTTTAGTAGTTTGTTAGCTTGATTGGGCTCAAACTGAACACTGCCTCTTGGGCAGTATTTTTTCTGACCAAGAATAGAACTGAAATAAAATAAAAGGATTATTTAGGATCTCTGAATTGCAATTTTGGGAGCATGGATTTGGGTAGCAACCTAAAATTGTGTCTCAGCAGGGAAGAAAAGGCAGGGATTTTAAAGACAAAAGGGAATATTTGTTTACTTTATGTTATTTACAGATAATTTTGATTGGTGTTCATGGATAAAGTAATCTTGGTTGAACATGATTGGTTTCTAAAGCTATCACTAAGCAAAAGTCTGCTACCATAGCAATTTGCAGGTGTTCCTGGGGAGTTTTGGAATATTTGTTGTTTGGCCCAGTTCAAATGTTCATGGTTCCATTCCAAGGACTTGGATTTAAAACCCGTTGACATAAGTGACTCATTTTATTTTATCTTTCACAGGTTCAAATCTCATTCTTTTATTCTTGGCTGAGCTGCTCAGAGGCTGCTCCACACATGTCTGAAAATGTGGGCAACATTTGTTCACAGAATTTGGGGAGTTTCACCCTTTGGTGCATGCATTTTTAGGATTGCTTGCTTATATTGCAGTTGCTGTGATTGCTCCAAACTGCAGGCTGTCAAAACAGTTTTTTCCATATTGAGGTTTTTAGCTGCCACTTGTGGTGAGTGGCGCTTCTTTCTGCCAAGAAGCTGTGCAAGGGAAATGCACCCTGTGCCCATTGCTCCCTTCCAGTGTTTGCCTGCTCTTGGTTGCTCCCACGTTTCTTCCTTCCATAATTGTTTTTGTACTAGTCCAGAGTTTATAACTGTTACCTGGAAAAGGGTTGGTATGATAGGAACTTATTGGCCCCTGCGAATTTTTAAAAAACTTTGTGTTTTATGAAATTTGACATTGTAGTGTCTTCGATGTTCTGTAATATCTGTAATAGAATTTTATTTTTATTTTTAAAAGTTTTTTAATGTTTTTTAATTTATTTTTGAGAGACAGAGATGCGTGAGCAGGGGAGGGTCAGAGAGAGAGGGACACACAGAATCTGAAGACAGGCTCCAGGTTCTGAGCTAGCTGTCAGCATAGAGCCTGACGCAGGCTCGAACCCATGAACCATATCATGACCTGAGCCGAAGTTGGACCCTTAACTGATTGAGCCACCCAGCTGCCCCTGTAATAGAATTTTAACATACATCTAGACATTTTTTTGTTTGCTATTATGACATTGTAAAACAGATCTGTGCTTTATATGAAACTGAAGTCTTTGATTAAGCTTTTAACGCCAATTACAGAATAGTTTTTATCTGAAAACATGATCCACTTCATGATGATGCACTTGTGGTAGCTAAGAGAAATGTGACACTTGTGTGTGAAACCCATAGAGATATTGGGGGGAAAAAGTTTTTAAAACGCCTATAGGAAATTTTATGGAATGTAATTGTGCATCATAAAGTTGTTGAGAAAAACACCTGTATGATGTTAGAATAATTGTCACTTGTTTGTGATGTATATATAATAAGAAGTACATACTTGGTCTTCATTCAGTTTCTGACACGGAGCTCCTAAATCTTTCTGAAATTTCCTAAGTGATGAGAGCTATAAAGGTGTGTTTTATTTTGTTAATGAAGTGACTTTTGGGCCCCACTTAAGTATGGGGGTTGATTGCCTGGGGAAGCAACCATGTGAATTCAGTGTTGGACCTCTGCGAGGGGAGGGGCTGGAGATGAGGTGTTGCTCCAGCTCTTAATGATTTAATCAGTGGGGCCTGTGCAGTGAAGCCCCCATAAGAAACCAAAGGAGGGGGTTTGGAGAGCTCTTTGGATTCAGGGAGAGTGGTACACCAGAAGACGGCATGGAAGCTCCTGCCCTTTCCATATAAAAGTTTCTCCTGTTATCTGAACATAGAGTGTTTCTATGAATTTTTTTATAAGCCAAGATAGTGTAAAGCAAGAAGGAATTACCATTAATTTATATGGAACAAAATTTGCATGCTTATATGTTTTATATGTTTATAAACTAACCTATCTCAGGCTTTTCTGATACCGTAGGACTTATCTTGCTAATGGAAGCACAAAATAAATGGAAATAAAGCACAAGATTCTCACAGACACAGTTAAAATCTGCAAAGGCTTGATGCTGAAATGCGGAGCATAATTCCCAGGGAAGGACTTGGGCGGTGCTACGTTTTGTGCTCCAGGTGTGCATTGCTTCTATAACAGCTTGCTGCAAGATAAACTAATGTTATTTTTCTTTAACGCCTTTGATCTTAAAAGTGAAAAACTGCTTCATATTCTTTTCGATTAGTGAACATAGGTACTAGGATAGGTCTTTAATAAAAGCAGAGTGGCATGATGTGAATGTATGAATGGTGGGAGATACTTGTACCTTGCCCTGTGTCTCTTTTCCATCGTGGTTGTTCCTGAGTTATGTCCTTTTATAATAAACTGGTGATCTAGTAAGTAAAACCTTTCCCCATGTTCTGTGAGCCATTCACAATTAAATGAACCCAGATTGATCAAACTCAAGGAAGGTGTCATTAGAACTTTCAGTCCATAGCTGGTCTGTCAGGGGCACAGGTGGTGATAGCCTGCACTGGTGTTGGGGTGAGGGCAGTCTTGTAGGACTGAATCCTTCACCTGTGGGGTCTGATGTTATCTCTGGGCAGAGAGTGTTAGAATTGAGTAGAATTTTGGGACACCCCTTTGGAGTCAGAGAATTGCCTGGCAGTTGAGACTTTCTTCCAACCTGTGGGTTGGAATGGATGTTAGAATCATTTTATTGTTTTTGTGGTCAATGACACACTGTATTTTTTTTTTATTCTGTGTGGTAGTTACATGGTGTGTTCTTTTTGTAAATGTTTTTTGAACCATACTTTATGATTTGTGTACTTTTATCTTTGAATATTTATTTTTTAGTATCAACATACTTGGAAAAAATGAGTTAGAATTCTGGTTATCTTCTTGAATAATCATTCATGTTATATTGTTATATTGTTAGATATAGTGTTAGATGCAGTTATATATTATATACTTGTGTCATATAATTTTTAAAGTCCTTAAAAAACCCCAAAAGTGTAAATAAAAATACTTGCAATACTATGTTGATGAGGGTGTTAAGACACAAACTGCTGGTGGGAGTTTAAATGGGTACAATGTCTAGGCAGGGCATTGGTTAGATCTGTCAAAATTATGAGTATACAGATCCTCTGTCCCAGTATTTCATTTCTAGTAATTTTTCAGACCTACTAGTACATGTGTACAATGACCTGCATACAAGATTATTCACTGTAGTATAGTTTATAATATCAGAGTATTAGAAATAACCTATGCTTATCAATAGGAAATTGGTAAAGCAAATGTGGTACATGTGAGTTTAGCAAAGAAAGAGGAAGTTTTTTCTGTAGTAGAATGATAGTTACATTTGTATTTTAATATATTTGAACATATCCATTTGGAGTAATCCAAAATGTTATTCAGTGAAGAGAAATCTAGCCAAGTCTTCAGTTTCTAAGTCATTTGAACCAATCCATTCCTTATTTTGAACTAGGGAATGGAATGAAAATACTACATTTTCTTACGGTGGCTTATAGTGCAAGTTTCTTTGGCTCAAATAATTTGAAATCTTTTTTTAAATAAAAATTTTTATAATTTTTAAATGTTTTTTATTATTTTTGAGAGACAGAGAGAGAAACAGCTCGAGCAGGGGAGGGTCAGAGAGAGAGGGTGATACAGAATCCAAAGACAAGCTCCAGGCTCTGAGCTAGCTGTCAGCACAGCGCCCAATGTGGGGCCCGAACCCACAAGTCAAGATCCTAGCGGAAGTCGGCACTTAACTGACTGAGCTACTCAGGCGCCACAAAGAATTTGAAATCTTGAATGTGGATTAAAATGGTCTCAGATTGGTATTGCTTACAGACAACTACTGGTGTAAGCAAATAGGAAATTTTCTCCAGAGGAAGACTTAATTATTTTGTGCATCAAAAAATGACGCCTCAAGAAGTTTTCCATGTGCAGTGTCTGCAGAGATTCAAATATAATCAGACACACAAAGAAACAAGATACTATGATCCAGGACTTGTAGAAACAAAAGACAACAGAAACAGAACCCCAGATATGTGAGTTATTAGAATTATTGGACAGCGACTTTAAACAACTACCCTAGTCATAATGAAAAATGTAGACGCTAAGCTTGAAAATATCAGTATATAATTATTCAGAGAAAGTGATAAAAAGTAACATAGCAAATTAGAAAACACAGGTGAAATCCTAGAATTTAAAGATACGGTGACTGAAATTAAGATATGAATGGACTTGTTTAACAGATTAGAGAGAGCTGAAAAAGGAATTAGTAACCAGGAAGATAGGTAACTAAAAATTATAGAATTCAGCATGTGGAAATAAAAAAGTAGCAGATCAAGTGACAGAGTGACTAGAGTGAGAAGTTCTACCATATTTTAATTTGAGAGCAGGAAAGAGACAATGCAGCAGAGACAAAATTGAAGAACTAATGACAGAATTTTCCAGAACTACTGGTACATCAGCCCACGGACTCAAGAAATTAGTGAATTCTGGGATGCCTGGCTGGCTTAGTCAGAGGAGCATATTGAGAGTTTGAGCCCCATGTTGGGTATAGAGATTACTTAAGAGCAAAAAAAATTTTTGAATTTATTTTTAAAATATTTTTGAGAGAGAGCAAGTAAGAGTGAATGAGTGTGAGCCAGGGAGGGGCAGAGCGAGACAGAGACACGGAATCCAAAGTAGGCTCCCAGGTCTGAGCTGTCAGCACAGAGCGTGACACAGGTCTTGAACTCATGAGATAATGCTTTAGCTTAAGTTGGACACTTAACCAACTGAGCCACCCAGGTGCCCCCAAAAAGATCTTTCAAAAAAAGAAATTAGTGAATCCTAGGCAGCATAAATTTGTTTCTTTGTTTGTTTATTTATTTATTCTCTCAAAGACTTTTTAATCTTTGGAAACCATTTTGCCTTTTTAAAAATATAACTTATTATCAAGCTAGCAAAATACAATGTATACAGTGTGCTCTTGGTTTCTGGGATAGATTCCTGTGATTCGTTTACATACAACACCCGGTGCTCATCCCAACAAGTGCCTTCCTCAATGCCCGTTACCCATTTTCTCCTCTCTCCCACTTCCCCATCAACCCTTAGTTTGTTCTCTGTATTTAAGAGTCTCTTGTGGTTTGCCTCCCTCCCTCTCTGTAATTATTTTTGGCCCATCCCTTCTCCAATGGTCTTCTGTTAAGTTTCTTAAGTTCCACATATGAGTGAAAACATGATATCTGTCTTTCTCTGACTGACTTATTTCACTTAGGATAATATCCTTTAGTTCCATCCATGTTGCTGCAAATGCCAGGATTTCATTCTTTCTCATTGCCATGTAGTATTCCATTGTATGTATAAGCCACATCTTCTTTGTCCATTTATCAGTTGATGGACATTTAGGCTCTTTCCATAATTTGGCTATTGTTGAAAGTGCTGCTGTAAACATTGGGGGTACATGTGTTCCTATAAATCAGCACTCTTGTATCCTTTGGATAAATTTCTAGTAGTGCCATCACTGGGTTGTAGGGTAGTTCTGTTTTTAATATTTTGAGGAGCCTCTACACTATTTTGCAGAACAGCGGCACCAGTTTGCATTCCCACCAGCAGTGCAAGAGAGTTCCTGTTTGTCCACATTTTCACCAGCATCTGTTATTTCTAGAGTTAATTTTAGCCACTCTGACTGGTGTGAGGTGGTATCTCGGTGTGGTTTTGATTTGTAGTTCCCTGCTGGTGAATGATGTTGAGCATCTTTTCATGTGTCGGTTGGCCATCAGGATGTCTTTGGAAAAGTGTCTATTCATGTCTTTTGCCCATTTCTTCACTGGATTATTTATTTTTGGGGTGTTGAGTTTGCTAAGTTCTTTATAGATTTTTGAATACTAACCCTTTAAAATTTTTTAAATTTATTTTTAATATTTTTTATTACTTTTTGAGATTGAGAGAGATAGCATGAGCAGGAGAGGGTCAGAGAGAGAGACACACACAGAATCTGAAGATCTCAAGACAGGCTCTAGGCTCTGAGCTGTCAGCACAAAGTCCAACAGCGGGGCCCAAACCCACTAACCACAAGATCATGACCCGAGCCGAAGCCAGACGCTCAACCGACTGAGCCACCCAGGCGCCCCTTGGATCCTAACCCTTTATCCAATATGTCATTTGCAAATATTTTTCCCATTCTGTTGGTTGCTTTGTTGATTGTTTCCTTTGCAGTACAGAAGCTTTTTATCTTGATGAGATCCCATTAGTTCATTTTTGCTTTTGTTTCCCTTGCCTTTGGATACTTGTCAAAGAAGATGTTGTCTGTTTTCTCCTCTAGGGTTTTGATGGTTTCCTGTCTTACATTTAGGTCTTTTATCCATTTGGCATTTATTTTTGTGTATGGTGTAAGAAAGTCGTCATGTTTCATTCTTCTGCATGTCACTGCTCGGTTCTCTTAGCAACATTTGCTAAAGAGACTGTCTTTTTTCTCACTGAATACTCTTTCCTGCTGTGTCAAAAATTAGTTGGCCAGACATGTGCACCAGACCCAGACCCAGTTTTTATTCACCTCAACCCATGATCTTGACTTAGGATGTTATCAGAATGCTGATGCCATAGGTATTTGCCAGAAACAAATATAAATTCTTAGAAGAAAAAAAATCCCATGTAGGGCTCATGCTTTTCAAATATATTGGCAAACAATGAAAGTAGGCCCATAGGAGCTATGATAATGTGCATGGGAAACGTAGGTGACCAGTAGTTGAGGCAGAGCCTCTGGGACTCCTGATTCTTGAACTAGTAGACACTGGCCTCAGACTCCTTGATCTTAATGTGCTAAAGGAGATTAAGGGCAAGAATGAGGATTTCTACAGAAAATGGTAAATTTTCAAAAAGGACATAGTACTCTGTTTGTCTTTCAAAAACAATGAACATTTTTAAAAATGTAAAAAACGAGGGTTCTTCCTGGGTGGCTCAGTCATTTAAGCATCTGAATTTGGCTCAGGTCATGATCTCATGGTTCATGAGTTCAAGCACCAAGTCAGACTCTGTGCTGACAGCTCAGAGCCTGGGGTCTGCTTTGGATTGTCTGTCTCATCTCTCTCTGCCCCTACCCTGTGCGCTCGCTGTCTTGCTCTCTTGCTCTCTTTCCAAAATAAGTGAACTTTAAAGAGGTCATGGTAACTTATGAACATATTCTTGAAATTTAAAAATATAACAACAGTAACCCAGTGGATATAGCTAACAGCAGAATGGTTACAAATGAAGAAATGTTAGTAGGTACTGGCAGGAAACTTACAGAATGAAGCGTGGAGAGAAAAAATAAGAGAAAATATGGAAAAGAGTAGAGTCTTAGAGCCATAGAGATACCATGAGGTCTAAAAGCCCTGTATTTGGAGTTTGGAAGGAGATAAGAGATAAGAGAGCAGAAGAAATATTTGAGGTGACCTTGGGCTAAGGATTTTCTAAAGTTATCAAAATACCTCAAGTCATGGATTTTTAGTAAGTCCTCTAGGCTTCAGAAATGTAAGAATATACCTCTTCAGGGACACCTGGGTGGCTCAATTGGTTAAGCTTCTGACTCTTGGTTTTGGTTTAGGTCATGATCTCACAGTTTGTGAGATTTAGCCCAGGGCTGGGATTCTCTCTCTCTCTCTCTCTGCCCCTCCTCTGCTCACTCATATGTATGGGTGTGTGATCTCTCATAAATAAATAAATAAGGAAACAAATAAATAAAAATAAAAAAAAGAATATGCATCTTCAAATTTCATATGGTTTCTTACCCACATAGAGTTTAGTTTCCTTTTTCTTTAAGTAAATGTGGTGTGAGCCAAAGAATTTCGGAAAGAGACATGAATGGTCTTTGTTAGGTTTATACTGACTGTTTTATATGTTCTTTTTCACTGTTCTGTCAGCTTCAATTCATTTGTAACCCACTTTATTGCAATCTTTGGTTCTGAAAATTTTCTTTTTCAGAAGTGTTTTGTAGATGGTGAGTGTACTGCTATATATGAGCTATATAGCCATGTAAATATTATCTTTTGAGTTCTGGAGCTGACCTAAATTTTGACCTTTCCTATGTAGACAAATTTAAAACTAAATCAGTGTGTTTAAGACATCATGCAGTTGGTTGGAAAGAATGACACAGGCTGAGTCAAATGGAAATGTCTATTATGGAGCTCCAAAGAATTTGTGGGTTTTTCCCAGTGACGTTTAAGATGGGGTCTCTTTAACCACCACACACTGTGCTCCAATACCTCTGGTTATATGATTGATTTGCTCCTATTGGTGCATGAGTTTCTGCCAACCTTTGTGTGAATGTAGAAAAAAAAGTTTTCCCAGCAACAAGCATGAGAGGAAGAGAGAAAGTGTGACTTTGTAGACATTGATAGAAAATCCAGTTAGAGACAGGCACAAGCTGATCCAGTCCAGAGATAGACAGACAGACAGACAGACAGACAGGCAGTATCTGTGGCAAGACCTCATTCTGGGTGTGGAAGGTGTGTTCCTAGATGTCTGGTTTCAACCATGGTCCTTTAGACTTGGGGCGATCATCACCTCCAGTGGTGTTGCATCTAGGACCAGACTGCCTGGCATCCCTATGACCTCACTCTCTAGACTTTTGTGAAACTCAGTGGTAGGTGGATCCCAAAACACTGCTAATAAACCTAAGAGAACCAGAATTTCAAAGCATGAAGTTGCCTTGGGCCATGAAGTTTGGCCTTTTTGTTTGGTATCTCAGAAAACCCAGGCCCAGAGAGCTTGAGCACCTTGACTGAGACCACACAACTGCTTCATTACCAGACCTACCAGCCTGGCCATCCCAGACGCTGTAGCAAAACTCCTGAATCCAAGTTGCTCTGGGCTGGCATGAATCTCAAGGCTGTCCCTGAGCATACCTTTCTTGTGGGGTGCACTATGGCCATGCCAGGTCAAGTGGCCTCTAGCTGGAAGGGATGTGATCCCAAAGGAAGATTCAGGTATTTTTCCCAGGAAGAAGGAAAGCTATTTGGGCAACCCACTTACAGGTTGGGGCAGGCAGAGTCAGACAGGAGTTAAGGTGAAGAGAGGAAGTAGGAATGCTGTGGGAAAAGAAAGGTGTTTTTGCTCTGGAATGGATCCAGATAGAAATAGTGCCCCAGGTGCCCTTGACAGCTGCTCCTGTCAGAGAGAGGAGCCCAGCAGGGGAGGCCAGGGGCAGTTGTGCTTCCACCCTCAAGAGTCTTCCGAAATAGAGAGGGGCACTTGACAAAGGATTACGCCGAGGTTTTTCCCCACCCGTGTCTTGATTCATAGGTTGGCGGAGAGGAGACAATTTGAGTCAAGATGGGATCCAAGATTGGTGAAAACTTTCAGTTAAAAGGAGATGATGGGATGGGGGCCCCTGGGTAGCTTGGTCGGCCTTGTCCAACTTTGGCTCAGCTCATGATCTCATGATTCGAGCTCACATCAGGCTGAGCCCACATTCAAGCTGACAGCTTGAAGCCTGGAGTCTGCTTCAGATTCTGTGTCTCTCTCTGCCCCTTGCCTGCTCATGCTCGCTCTCTCTCTTGCTCTCTCTCTTTTTCCCCCCTTCCTGTATGTTCATCTGTTTTGTTTCTTATGAAGTAATATACTTTTTGTCTTTCTCTGACTGACTTACTTCACTTAGCAGTATATACTCTGGCTCCATCCATATCATTGCAAATAGCAAGATTTCACTCTTTTAACATTTTTTAATGTTTATTTATTTTTGAGAGAAAGAGAGAGAGTGTGTGTGTGTGAGAGCGTGAGCGTGGGCAGGGGAGGTGCAGAGAGGGAGGGAGACACAGAATCGGAAGCAGGCTCTAGCCCCTGATGTGGGGCTTGAACTCATGAGCTGTGAAATCATGACCTGAGCCAAAGTAGGACACTTAACTGACTGAGTCACCCAGGCACCCCAAGATTTCATTATTTTTTGATAGCTGAGTAATATTCCATCACACACACACACACACACACACACACACACACACACACCCCACATCTTCTTTATCCATTCATCAGTCAGTGAACATTTGGTCTGTCTCCATCGTCTGGTTATTGTTGATAATGCTGTTACAAACATTGGGGTACATATGCTCCTTCAAAATTGTATTTTTGTATCCTTTGAGTTCATACCTTATAGTACAGTTGCTGGATCTTAGAGTAGTTCTATTTTTAGTTCCTCCAGGGTGGCTGTACCAGTTTGTGTTACCACCAATAGTGCTAGAAGGTTCCACGTTCTATACATCCTCACCCACATCTATTGTTTCTTGTGTTGTTAATTTTAGCCATTCTGACAGGTGTGAGGTGCTATCTCCTCATGGTTTTGATTTGCATCTCCCTGATGATGAGTGATGTTGAGCATCTTTTCATATGTCTGTTAGTCATCTAGTGTATCTTCTTCACATTTCTTAACTGGGTCATTTATTTTTTGGGTGTTGAGTTTTATAAGTTCTTTATAGATTTTGGATACTAACCCTTTTTCAGGTATGTTATCTGCGAATATCTTCTCCCATTCCTATGCCTTTTAGTTCTGTTGATTGTTTCCCTCACTGTGCAGAAGCTTTTTAATCTTGATGAGATCTCATAGTTCATTTTTGCTTTTGTTTCCCTTGCCTTTGTGCTCTGTCCGAGGTCAAAAAGGTTGCTGCCTGTGTTCTCCTCTTAGATTTTGCTTGTTTCCTGTCTCACATGTAGGTCTTTCATCCATTTTGAATTCATTTTTATGTCTGGTGTAAGAAAGTAGTCCAGTTTCATTCAAGTGTCACCATCCAGTTTTCCCAATACCATTTGTCTAAGAGACTGTCGTTTTTTCATTGGATATTCTTTTCTGTTTTGTCAAAGATGAATTGACCATATAGTTCTGAGTCCATTTCTGGGCTTTCTGTTTTGTTCCATTGATGTATGTATCTGTTTTTTGCCAGTACTATACTATCTTGACTACAGCTTTCTGATATAGCTTGAAATCTCGGATCTCGGTGCTTCCAGTTTTGCTTTTATTTTTCAGGATTGCTTTGGCTAATCAGTCTTTTGTGGTTCTATACAATTTTATGATTGTTCTTGCTCTGTGAAAAATGTTCTATAAAAATTTTTGATAGAAATTGCATTAAATGTGTAAATTGCTTTGGGTAGTATAGACATTTTAAGAATGTTTATTACTTGTATTCTTAATTTTTTTTATGTTTATTTATTTTTGAGACAGAGAGAGAGCTCAAGCAGAGAAGGGGCAGAGAGAGAGGGAGACATAGAATCTGAAGCAGGCTCCAGGCTCTGAGCTCTCCGTACAGAGCCTGATGCAGGGCTGGAACTCAGGCACAGTGAGATCATGACCTGAGCTGAAGTTAGACGCTTAACCAAGTGAGCCACCTAGGCGCTCCATTACTTATATTCTTTTTAAAATAACTTGTCATCCTTTGCCTGTTTTTAAAATGTGGGGTTTTTTTAGTGGTTTATAAACAATCTTTACAAAAAGGAATATTAGCATTTCCTTTTTGGTTCTGTATATTTTATGAGATACTTGCCTGTTATTTTAAATTTTCAACAGCTTTATTAGAGAATTTAATTCTATTAAGCTTACTCATTTAACGTGTGTATTTATAGGATTACACAATTATTGTTATAATCAAGTTTTAAAACATTTATATCACCCCAAAAAGAAACCCTGTATCTCTAAGAGTTATTCCCCATTCTCCTCATCCCCACTCCTTACCTCCCTTAAGCCTAGACTAGTCTACTTTCTGTCCCTATAGAATTGCTTATTTTAGACATTTTATATGAATGAATCATATAATCTATGGTCTTTTGGATCTGGCTTTTTCACCTAGTATAATGATTTTGAGGTTCATCTATGTTGTAGCATGTACCAAGACTTCGACTGCTGATGAATTTTGCTGAGTGGATGTACTTTGGTTATCATCCATCAGTTGATGATTCACCACTTGCATTGGTTCCATCATTTTGCTCTTAGGAATAATGCTGCTGTGAACTTTCATGTGCAAGTTTTTGTGTAGATGTAGGTTTTCGTGTCTTGTGTGTCTATATAGGAGTAGGATTGCTGAGTCATATAGTTACTCTGTGTTTAACCTTTTACAGGATTGCCAAATGATCTTCCAAAGTAGCTGCTCCATTTTAGATACCTCTTAGCAATGTATGAGGGTTCCAATTTCTCCACATCCTCTTCGATGCTTGTTATTTTCTGTCTTTTTGAGTGTAGGCATTCTGGTGGGTGGAAAGTGGCATCGCATTGTCATTTTCATTATTATTTCTCTAATGGCTAAAGATGTTGAACATCTTTTTATATGCTTTTTGTCCATTCATGTATCTTCTTTGGTGAAATAATGTTAAATTTTGATACTGATAACTGCTGTATGTAGAGGCTGCCCCAATTTATACTTCCATCAGCACAGCCTAGAGTTCTGCTTTCAACAGCATGCCAATTCATATATTGAAGCTCCACTGAGCTAATGAAGTTAAAATAAGGTCATATGTTGGGCTCTAAGTATGATTGGTGTCCTTATAAAGAAAAGGAGATAAAGACACAGACACACACAGAAGACCATATTAGCATATAGGGAGAAGGAGGCCATCTGCAAGCCAAAGAGAGAGTCCTTAGAAGGAACCAACCCTGGTGTCATCTTGAGCTTAAATGTCCAGACTCCAGATCTGTGAGAAAAGAAATTTCACTTGTTTAAGGCACTTAGTCTGTGGTACATTGTTGTGGAGCCCCAGCAAAATAATATACAATCTGATAAGTGAAAAGTCATGTCTCTTTGTACTTTCAGTTTGTATTTCTCTTTTGATGAGTACAGTTAAGCATCTCCTAACTGTTGTATTTGTATGTAATATAGATTCTTTAAAATTTTTTAAAAATGTTTTTAAATTTATTTTTGAGAGACAGAGACAATGCGATCAGGGGACGGTCAGAGAGAGAGGGAGATACAGAATTGGAAGCAGGCTCCAGGCTCTGAGCTATCTGTCAGCACGGAGCCTGACGCAGGGCCCGAACCCACAAACTGTGAGATCATGACCTGAGCCAAAGCCAGACGCTTAACCCACTGAGCCACCCAGGCACCCCTGTAGTATAGATTCTTTGCTAGATTAGTTAGGGTATAAGTCTTATTCATTACTGATTTTAGGAGCTCTTTATTCAGGAAATTATCCTTTAAAAAAGTTTATTTATTTTGAGAGAGAAAGAGCTTGTAAGCAACCAGGGGAGGGGCAGAGAGAGGGAGGGAGAGAATCCTAAATAGGCCCCTACAGTGTTAGCGTGGAGCCCAACGTACTGAGTCCCACCAAGGTACCCCAAGAAAATTAGCCTTTTGTCTGTTATTTACATTAAACATTTTTAAATTTGCCATTTATCTTCTGACTTTATTCTTTTTAAAAAATGTTTATTTAATTTGAGAGAGAGAACATGTGTGTGATGGGGGAGGGGCAGAGAGGTAGGGAGAATCCCAAGCAGGCTCCACCCAGAGCCTAATGTGGAGGCTCTATCTCACAATCATGAATTGTGAAATCAAGAGTTGGATGCTTAACCAACTGAGTTACCCAGGCACGCGTCTTCTAACTTCATTCTTTGACTCACAGAAATTTTGACTTTCATGTAGTCAAACTTCCCACTCTTATAAGAATGATGCAGAATTTACATCTTATTCTATTCTTTTACAGATTGAATTTTTCTTGGTTTAAATTTATGGTTCTCCTGGAATTTACTTTACAGAAAAGAATAAGTATCAAAATTTATTTTCTTACATACATCTAGTCAATTTTTTTGATAGCACTTTCTTCATAAATTGTTTTCTCCTTTGGTATGCAGTGTCACTTTTATGATATGCTAGATAAGCTGTACATATTTTATCTATTTTTAAGGCATTTTTTGTTCTATTTTTTGTTTGGTGGCTCTTTTTTCTCTAGACTTTCACTCCTATTGTCTTGTTTAAATTATTACAGCTTTATAACTATATAAGGCTAGTCCTCTCTTACTTATCTTCCTTTTCAGAAATATCCTGGCTGTTCTGCTTGTATATATGAACCTCAGAATTAACTTGTTTATATCCCCCAAAATACCCCCATTAGATTTTTATTGGATAAACAGTAAATGTATAGATGAAAGAGACTAAATACTAAATAATGAGCCTCCTTATGCAATAACATGGTATCTCTTTCCACTTGTTAAAGTCTTTTGTGTTTGTCTTTCAGGAATTTACTGATGCAGATCTTAGATTTTTTTGAGGAAAATTATTATTTTTGTAAATATAATTTATTGTCAAGTTGGCTAACATACAGTGTGTAAAGTGTGCTCTTGGTTTTGAGGGTAGATTCCCATGATTCATCGCTTACAGACAACACCCAGTGCTCATCCAAACAAGTACCCTCCTCAATGCCCATCACCCATTTCCTCCACCCCACCACCCCACTTCCCTATCAAACCTCAGTTTGTTCTCTGTATTTAAGGGTCTCTTATGGTTTGCCTCCCTCCCTCTCTGTTTGTAACTGTGGGGAAAATTATGTTTTAATGTAATAATGAAACAAAAGACATAATTTTATTTTGTGATAAAAACATATAATTGTACATCAGGCAAAATGACATCATCCATAAAGTATCACAAATGTGAAAATCTATAATAAAAACTAGATGAGGAAAATAGACCTCATCAAATTTCGTTTTCTCCAAAGTAACATAGTTGTTTTGTGCAAAGTAGTACTTGTGTTCCTGTAAATAAATGGCTTTTCTTTTCTTCTACTTAATCTCTTTATTTCATGTGACTGTTCTAAGCTCATAGATTTTAGGATCAGACTTTCGTTTCTTTGAATGGTGTGATTTTTCCAGTTTTACTCATGATCATATATATACCTAGGAGCTAACATTATTGAGAACAGTCTAACGTAAATGAGTAATGAGGATGAACTTGATCTGCATTATGTCTTCTGAGAGCATCAGGGGTTTCATCCTCAGCCCAGTGGTGCCCTGCTTGTGACTCCTTCTAGTTAGTACTGAGGTTGGTATTCAGGTTTGTACATTTTTAATGTATCAGTTGGGACCCAGTTCTCCTTTATACTCTGACCAACCAACCTATGTTGACCTGGATTTTTCTTATAATTGTTTCTCCCCAGGTATGGCCAAATCTAATATATTTGTTTAGATTATTTTTGTGTATTTGTTATAACATAAATAGAATTTTCTTCATTATTAACGGATTATTATTTGACTACAGGAATAAAGGCTTATAATTTTTTGTTATTAATTTTATACCTAAACAGATTAGTGAATAGTTTTCATTCAGATTATAAAGCATTTGCTAATAAAGTTGAATCTTTTAAAAAAAATGCTTGTGACAAAGTAGCAATGAGTTCAAAACTCTAGTGGTATTGGTCCTTGTCAGATTATGAAGACTATCAGAAATTTAAGAAGAAATCAGTGCTCTGCCAGGGCTGGGTTCACTGAGGAGCCTTTGTCCTCCATGTCATCTGCATTGTCCCTCCAATTCCTAATGTGGACAATTGACATTTTGGCATGATGGTATTATATGAGGTTCTATCACAGATAGTTCAAAAGTGTGTGTGGAGCTAACAGATTGCCACCCCAGCCTGCTTCAGTGTAGGCCTCTGCAGAAGACACTGGGCCAGCAAGTCCCATCATGGCAGGTATATGTAAAAAGCACACTTTTCAAAAACAGGCTCCCCATGAGAGAAAAATATATCTTCTTGGATTTTTTAAAATAATGATTCACCTGGATTAAGTCAAGCATCTTACCAGTTCACAAGTCAGGTTTTCTCTTGATTGGCTATATTTTCATGCTCAACCAGTCTCTCTCTTATCTGTAACACAGACTGGGCATCTCTAGATGAGACCACAGAGCCCACGTTCATGTTGTCCTGACCAAGTTCTCTGCCCAAACATGGCTAGATGCTCCTGCTGCTGGTCATGTCATATGTGCACCAGGCCCTTGTTAAGTCAAATTGCATTTTCAGCACTCTCCTTATTTACATTTATTTCTGCCTTGGAATCTTGGCAGCAAAATCCTGATAATAAAATATCAAGAGGGCAGAATATGGAACCTGGCATATAGAAGGGGCTTAGGAAATGTTTCTTGCATAAATCCTTCTTAATAAATCTTTGGCTTCATTCTCTTACATACATAAAAGATGAAATACATGTTCTCAAAAATCTATTAAGTCTGTACAGTTCTGCTTGGGCTGCCATGACAAAATACTACAGACTACACACAAGTTTATTTTCTCACTGTCTTAGAGACTGGAAGACTGAGATCAAGGTGTCAGTAGGGTTGGTTTCTAGTGAGACCTCTTCCCTTGGGATGCAGATAGCCTCCCTGTTGCCCTGTCCTCACATGGCTTGTCTTCATGTGTGTGTAGGAAGAGAGCAAGCTCTCTGGGGACTCTTTTAAGGGCATTAATCCTGTCAGATAAGTGCTTCACCTTCATGAGCTCATTTTACCTTAATTACTTTCTTAGAAGCCCCATCTCCAAATATATCACACTGGGGGTTAGGGCTTTAACGTATAAATTTGGCCTGGGGAGGAGCGTGGGGGATACAAATACTCAATCCATAATAATATTTTGGCCACTTTACATTATAAGTTTGTTCTTGTTTTTGTTTTATTAAAAATAGTCTAATTCACATGGAGATGGCTGAAGAAATTATCTAGAATCTCTGGGAAGTTCTAAAGTTGAGCTTGGAAGGTACTGCTGTAGTCTGAATGTTTGTGTCCTCCAAATTCATATAAATTCTAACCCCCAGAGTTGATGGCATTAGGAAGTGGGGCCTTTGAGAGGTCATGAGGGTGGAGCCCTCATGAATGGAATTAATGCCCGTGTGAAAGAGACCCCAGAGAGCTCCCACATTCCTTTCACCATGTGAGGACACAGCAAGAAGGCGCCAGCCTATGAACCAGGAAGTGAGCCCTCACCAAAACCTGCTGGTGCTTTGGTCTTGGACGTGCCACCCTGCAGGACTGTAAGCCATAAATATTTGTTGTTTATAAGCTACCCAGTCTGTGGTATTTTGATAGAGCAGCCTGATTGTACTGATAGATGCGGTCCCCAAATACACTGTTCCTCACATGTAGCCTTTTTAATATCCCCAACTATTATAGTTCCTGAAGAGCTTTTTGGAAGCTTAAGGACAAGCCCAGAGCATTCTGTTGAGTTTAGAGTATTTCCAAGTCACTTTTTATTTCTCCATGAAGATTGTTGCCAGAATATAGTTTGATTTGATTTAAGGTTTGTTTGTTTGTTTATTTTTAAGTAATCTCTACACCCACGGTGGGGCATGAATTCCACAACCCCCAGATCAAGAGTCACAGGCTCTTCCAACTGGACCAGTTCCTGATTTGATTTTACATGATTTGTTAAATGTCTTTTACCCCACTTTTTAAGATAGTGTCCTACTTTGTAGTGTTTTTAAGAAGCAGGTTTAGGCTGAATGAGGTGTGAGTATGTTTGTCCAGCACAAAGTTCTTGGGGCTTACGTGTCCTATGTTTGGAAGGCAAAACACTTTGGGGGATGTGAAGGAGCCAGAGCTGCTGGGTGGTATAATTTTAGAAATTGTCCTGGGGAAGGGGAGTAGAAGTGGCTTTGGGGAAAGTTTATGGGTTTCTTTTGTTTTCCTAAATGCTTTTGAGGTCTTCTCATTTCTCATTTAGGCCATGTATTTTATTTACCCTTTTGGGGAATGTGTTTCTTCAAGCCCTGTCATGCCAAGAGGGAATTCACCACAAAGCAGGACCTTGCCATGCCAGGAATCAGACCACCATTTCACACTTTCTTCTTAATTGAACTTGAAGTGTAACATTACATAAGAAAAGTGCACAGATGAATGGAGGGGGCCAAGATGGCAGAGAAGTAAGGAGTTCTGTACTTCCAGCCTGCATCTCTCAAACAAAGAAGCCAAGGGACTCTGAACCGCAGGAGTCTGGGAGGAAGGGAGATGGAGTCCACTAAGAAGATAGCCTCATAGGTGTGTGATTATGAACTGGGGAAGATAAAAACTGGCCGGGACACAGAGGCATGGAGGGGAGAGAGCCCCTTCTTTGGAGAGACAAAGGGAAGAGAAAGAGCAGCTGGGGAAGTATAGAACAGTACCTGGACAAAAGAAAAATCTCGGTCCAGGACAGAAAGGGATCCTATCATCCTATCTACAACCACAGGGTTTTTGGAGAGAGATCCCATCTCTAACTGCCGAGCTTTCTTTGGGCTGGGTACCACAGCCCCAGAACTTTCCTCCGGGATAGACAGTACGCAAGGAACATAGCATCAGGATGAAACAGTACCCCTCTTGATCCCCTACTCGGACCCCTGCTAGGAGGAAGTGCCCTGGCTTGTGGGATTACATTTCGGGTGGGATCATTAATGCCCAGGGAGTAAGAGCTTGAAACGCAGCTGGGTGTGGGACATAGGACACGGCATACCTTGGCTGTGCCCACAGCACTGTGATATCAGATCCAAGGGAGTTATATAGAACCCCTGGTTCAAGGAGAAGGGACTGACTGGGGGGTCGCCATTTTTCTCCCAACAACCACCAAGGTGGGGCCTGAGGGATCGCCCGAGGGACCCACAGTGGAGGCGAGACCTGACTACACTGAACCACACCCATCCGTGGTGGATAGCTGCTTTTTGTACTGGAGACAGGAGAGATGCTGAGGAATAGACCACCCCTCTGCGAAGACCAGCACTGCTGCATTGCTGTGATTAACTGTAGATCAGTTCTTGCTGTTCAGATATATTCTCCCTTTTCTCATTCTTTTCTCTCCCCTCCTCTGGGCTGAGTATGCTGCTTTATAGGATTGATTAAACAGACATATTTATTATTATTTTATTTTGTTTTTATTTATTTATTTTATTTTTTGGTATAATTTAACTGACTTCCATTCTTTTATTTTTCTAATGTTTTATTTCTTTCTGAGAGAGAGGAAGAGAGAGGCAGCGCGAGCAGGGGAGGTTCAGAGAGAGAGGAAGACATAGAATCCGAAGACAGGCTACAGGCTCTGAACTGTCAGTCCAGGCTCTGAGCTGTCAGTGCAGAGCCTGACGCAGGAATCGAACCAACGAACTGTGAGATCACGACCTGAGCTTAAGTCAGATGCCCAACTGACTGAGCAACCCAGGTGCCTCTATATATATACATAGTTTATTGTCATATTGGTTTCCATCTAATATCCAGTGCTGTTCCCCACAAGTGCCCTCCATGCCCATCACCCCTTCTCCTTTCCCCCTCCCCCTTTAGCTATCAGTTCGTTTTCTGCATTCAAGAGTCTCTCATGTTTTGCGTCCCTCTCTCTCCCCCAACTCTCTTTCCCCCTCCCCCTCCCCATGGTCCTCTGTTAGGTTTCTCCTGTTAGACCTATGAGTGCAAACATATGGTATTTGTCCTTCTCTGCCTGACTTATTTCTTTTAGCATGACACCCTCGAGGTCATCCATTTTGCTACCAGATGGATGGCCAGACTTCATTCTTTCTCATTGCCATGTAGTATTCCATTGTATATATAAACCACATCTTCTTGATCCATTCATCAGTTGATGTACATTTAGGTTCTTTTCATGATTTGGCTATTGTTGAAAGTGCGGCTATGAACAGTGGGGTACACGTGCCCTTATGCATCAGCACCCCTGTATCCCTTGGGCATATCCCCAGCAGTGCCACTGCTGGGTCATAGGGGAGTTCTATTGGTAGTTTTTTGAGGAACCTTCACATTGTTTTCTAGAGTGGTTGTACCAGTTTACATTCCCACCAACAGTGTAGGAGAGTGTCCGTTTTTCCACATCCCTGCAGCATCTATAGTCTCCTGATTTGTTCATTTTAGCCACTCTGACTGGCAGGAGGTGGTATCTCAGTGTGGTTTTGATTTGTATTGCCCTGATGATGAGTGACACTGAGTATCATTTCATGTAACTGTTGGCCATCTGGATGTCCTCCTTGGAGAACTGTCTATTCATGATTTCTGCTCATTTCTTCACTGGATTATTTTTTTGAGTACGGAGTTTGGTGAGTTCCTTATAGATTTTGGATACTAGCCCTATATCTGATAAGTCATTTGCAACTATCATTTCCCATTCTGTCAGTTGCCTAGTTTTCTTGATGGTTTCCTTTACCGTGCAGAAGCTTTTTATCATGATGAGGTCCCAATAGTTCATTTCTGGTCTTGATTCCCCTGCCTTTGGGGATGTGTCGAGTAGTAAATTGTTGTGATAGAGGTCAAAGAGGCTCTTTCCTGCTTTCTTCTGTAGGGTTTTGATGGTTTCCTGTCTCACATTCAGGTCCTTCATCCATTTTGAGTTTATTTTTGTGGTCTAAGAAAGTGGTCTAGTTTCATTCTTCTGCATGTTGCTGTCCAGTTCTCCCGGCACTACCTGTTAAAGGGGCTGTCTCTTATCCATTGGATACTCTTTCCTGTGTTGTCAAAGATTAATTGGCTATACATTTGTGGGTCCAGTTCTGGGTTCTCTATTCTATTCCATTGATGTATGTATCTGTTTTTGTGCCAATACCACACCGCCTTGATGATGAAAGCTTTGTAGTAGAGGCTAATGTCTGGCATTCTGATGCCTCCCATGTTGGTTTTCTTCTTCAATATTACATTGGTGATTCAAGGTCTTTTGTTGTTCCATACGAATTTTAGGATAGTTTGGTCTAGTTTTGAGAAGAATGCTAGTGCAATTTTGGTTGGGATTGCTTTGAATGTGTAGATTGCTTTGAGTAGTATTGACATTTTAACAATATTTGTTCTTCCAAGCCATGAGCAAGGAATATTTTTCCATTTCTTTGTCTTCTTACCTTTCCTTCATAGGTTTTCTGTAGTTTTCAGCATACAGACCATTTAAATCTTACATTAGGTTTATTCCTAGGTATTTTATGGGTTTTGGTGCAAATGTGTATGGGATCAGTTTCTTGATTTCTCTTTCTGCTTCTTCATTATTGGTGTATAAAAATCCAACTTATTTCTGTACATTGATTTTTGTACCCTGCAACTTTGCGGAATTCATGGATTAGTACAATAGCAGTGAGAGTGGACATCCCTGTTGTGTTCTTGATCTCAGGGGGAAAGCTCTCAGTTTTTCCCCATTGAGAATGATGATAGCTGTGGGATTTCTTAAATGGATTTTATGATGTTTAAGTAAGTTCCTTCTATCCTGACTTTTTCGTGGATCTTTATTAAGAATGGATGTTGTATTTTGTCAAATGCTTTTTCATACATCTATTGACAGGATCATACAGTTTTTGTCTTTTCTTTTGTTAATATGGTGTATCACATTGATGGATTTGTGAATATTGAACCAGCCTTGTAAGCCAGGAATGAATCCCACTTGATCATGGCGGATAATTCTTTTTATATCTTGTTGAATTCAATTTGTTAGTATCTTCTTGAGGATTTTTGCATCCATATTCATCAGGGATATTGACCCGTAGTTCTCTTTTTTGGCTGGGTCTCTTTCTGGTTTGGGAATCAAAATGATGCTGGCTCCGTAGAATGAGTCCAGAAGTCTTCCTTCCATTTCTAAATTTTGAAACAGCTTGATAAGAATAGGTATTAAGTCTGATTCTAATGTCTGTTAGAATTCCACAGGGAAGCCATCTGGGCCAGGCCTCTTATTCGTTGGAAGATTTTTTTTTTTTATAACTGATGCAATTTCTTCACTAGTCATAGGTCTGTTCAGATTTTCTATCTCTTCTCATTTGAGTAGTGTGTGGGTGTTCTGGAATTTGTCCATTTCTTCTAGGTCGTCCAGTTTGTTGCCATATAATCTTTCATAGTATTCCCTGATAATTGCTTGTATTTCGGAGGTATTGGTTGAAATAAATAAATTTTCTTTCATGATTTTGTCTATTTGGGTGCTCTTTCTTTTCTTTTTGGAAAGCCTTGTTAAAGGCTTATCAATTTTGTTTATTTTTTCAAAAAACCAATTTTTGCTTTCATTGATCCCTTCAACTGTTTTTTTGGATTCTATATTGTTTATTTCTACCCTGATCTTTATTCTTTTCCTTCTTCTGCTAGGTTTGGGATGTTCTTCCTGCTCTGTTTCTAGTTCCATTAGGTGTGCTGTTAGATTCTATATTTGTGCTTTTCCTAGTTTCTTGAGATAGGTCTGGATTGCAGTGTATTTTCCTCTTAAGACTGCCTTTGCTGCATCCCAAAGAGTTGGACTGTTGTATTTTCATTTTCTTTTCTTTCCATATATTTTAAAATTTCTTCTCTAATTGCCTGGTTGACCCATTCTTTCTTTAATAGGGTGTTCTTTAGCCTTCCATGTTTTTGGAGGTTTTCTAGACTTCTTCCTGTGGTTGATTTCAAGGTTCATGGCATTGTGATCTGCAAGTGTGCATGGTATGATCTCAATTCTTTTCTGTTTATTGAGGGCTGCTTTGTGACACAGTATGTGATCTGTCTTGGAGAATGTACCATGTACACTCGAGAAGAAAGTGAATTCCAGAGCTTCGGGATATAGAGTTCTAAATAAATCTGTCAAGTCCATCTGGTCCAATGTGTCATTCAGATCCATTGTTTCTTTAGTGATTTTCTGTCTAGCTGATCTATCCATTGCTTTAAGTGAAGTATTAAAGTCCCCTGCTATTAGCACATTCTTATCAATGAGATTGTTTATGTTGGTGATTAAATGTTTTACATAATTGGGTGCTCCCAAATTCAGTGGGTAGACATTTGTAATTACTAGCTGTTCCTGATGGTAGCCCCTGTAATTATTATATAAAACCCTTCTTCATGTCTTGTTACTGTCTTTAAAGTCCAGTTTGTCCAATATAAGTATGGCCATTCCCACTTTATTTTGACTTCCAGTAGCATGATAAATATTTCTCATCTCCTTACTTTCAATCTGAAGCTGTCCTCAGGTCTAAAATCAGTCTCTTGTAGACAGTGAATAGATGGATCTTGTTCTTTTTTATCCATTCTGCTATTCTATGTCTTTGGATTGGAGCATTTAGTCCTTTTACATTCAGTGTTGATATTGAACAACATGGGTTTAGAGTCATTGTGTTCTCTGTAGGATTCATGTTACCTTGTATTCTTTGCAACATTTCCCTCATAGAGTCGTCTTAGGATTTCTGGTTTAGTGGTAATGAATTCCTTCAATTTCTGTTTGTTTGGAAAACCCTTTATGTCTCCTTCTATGCTGAATGACAGGCTTGCTGGATAAAGGATTCTTGGCTGCATATTCTTTCTGTTCATCACATTGAAGATTTCTTGTCATTCTTTTCTGGCCTGCCAAGTTTCAGTAGATAGGTCTGCAAATAGCCTGATCTGTCTCCCTTTGTATGTTAGGGCCCAATTATCCCTTGCTGCTTCCAGAATTCTCTTTATCCTTATATTTTGCCAGTTTCACTATGATATGTCATGCAGAACATCAATTCAAGTTACCTCTGAGGAGAGTGCCTCTTGGATTTCAATGTCTGTTTCCTTCTTCTGATTGGGGAAGTTCTTGGCTATGATTTGTTCAAGTACCCTTTCAGCCCCTTTCTTTCTTTTCTTCTTATGGAATTTCTAGGATAAGGATATTGTTCCATTTGATCGCATCATTCATTCTCAAATTCTCCTTTTGAACCCCTGGATCAATATATTTCTTTTTTTCTCAGCTTCTTCTTTTTCTATAATTGTGTCTTCTAGTTCACCTATTCTCCCCTCTGGCTCTTCAATTGGTACAGTGGCTCCCTCCATTTTATTATGCACCTCATTTGTAGCATTTTTAATTCATCATAACGATTTTTAAGATCCATGATCTTTGCAGCAATAGCATCTCTGCTGTCTTCTATGCCTTTTTCAAGCCCAGCAATTAATTTTATGACTATTGTTCTAAATTCTTACTCAGTTATGTTGTTTATACCTGTTTTGACCAGTTCTTTAGCTGTCACTTCTTTCTGGAATTTCTTTTGAGGAGACTTCTTCCATTTCATCATTTAGGCTAGCCTTCTGTCTCTTGTAAGTTTTAAAAGCTTGTTGTGCACTCTGTACCTGTGAGTACTTCTATATTACAGGGGACTCATAGATTGTCCAGGGCCTGGCCTTCAGTAAGTCTTCTTTTAAGGGTGTCCCTTGGTCTCCCTTGCTGTGCCTTCGGTTATTTTATTTTCCTACTCGTAGTGATATTTTTGACTCTCCACCATGTGTACTTTGGGTTGTTTCTCATGGCAGCCCTGGAAAGGAAAATAGACAAACAAACAGGAAAAAAATAAACGAACAAAAAAGCATACAAACGTACAAACAAATCAAACAAACGAGCAAACCGAAAAAAAAAAAACAACAACCCCAGAAAACAAAAAACATCAAAAGATAAAGGACAGTCTAAATGCATAAAACCAGAAATCCCAGCTACAAATAAAGAGCAGGGTGGAGGCAGTGCTGATGGAACAGCATATACCAATAGAGAAATGACAGGCGTTGGGAGAAGGAGAAATTAAACATTGACCAGGCAGAGAGATTAAACGGCTTGATCCAGAGAGTGACAAAGGTGTATATGGCAGGAGATGAGAAAAAGGAAACTGAAGATAATGTTACCCAGAGAAACTATATAGTCTGATTATTTCAGAGAGAGAGAAGGTAAGAAGGAAGTGTAGAACATGCATCAAGAGAATGGATTAAGTATGTCTGTTTACCACAAACGTATGGCCAATTAATCTTTGGCAACACAGGAAAGAGTATCCAGTGGAAAAAAGACAGCCTCTTTAGCAGGTGGTGTTGGCAGAACTGGACAGCAACATGCAGAAGAATGAAACTACACCACTTTCTTACACCATACACAAAAATAAACTCAAAATGGATGAAGGACCTGAATGTGAGACAGGAAACCCATCAATACCCTAGAGGAGAAAGTAGGAAACAGCCTTCTTGACCTCAACCACAGCAATTTCCTACTGGACACATCCCCAAAGGCAAGGGAATCAAGAACCAAAATGAACTCTTGGGACCTCATCAAGATAAAAAGCTTCTGCAAGGTAAAGGAAACAATCAAGAAAACTAATAGGCAACTGACAGAATGGGAAATGATAATTGCAAATGACACATTGGACAAAGGGCTAGTATCCAGAATCTACAAGGAATTCACCAAACTCCACACCCGAAAAATGAATAATCCAGTGAACAAATGGGTAGAAGACATAGACACTTCTCCAAAGAAGACATCCAGATGGCCAACAGTTACATGAAATGATACTCAGCATCACTTATCATCAGGGCAATACAAATCAAAACCACACTGAGATACCACCTCCTGCCAGTCAGAGTGGCTAAAATGAACAAATCAGGAGACTATAGATACTGCAGGGATGTGGAAAAACGGGCACCCCCCTACACTGTTGGTGGGAATGTAAACTGGTACAACCACTCTGGAAAACAGTGTGGAGGTTCCTCAAAAAATTAACAATAGAACTCCCCTATGACCCAGCAATACACTGCTAGGAATTTACCCAATGGATACTGGAGTGCTGATGCATAGGGCACATGCATAGTAGCACTTTCAACAATACCCCAGTCATGGAAGGAGCCTAAATGTCCATCAGCTCATGAATGGATCAAGCAGATGTGGTTTATATATACCATGGAATACTACATGGGAATGAGAAGGAATGAAATCTTGCCATTCATAGCAATGTGGATGGAACTCAAGGGTGTTATGCTAGGTGAAATAAGTTAGGCAGAATAGGACAGATACCATATGTTTTCACTCTTAAGTGGAACAGGAGAAACTTAACAGACCATGGGGAGGGAAATAGTTGGGGTGATGGAGCGTGGCAAACCATGAGAGACTGTTGAATACTGAGAACAAATTGAGGACTGATAGGGAGGGGGTTATGGCGATGGAGGAGGGCACTTGTGGGGATGAGCACTGGGTGGTATATATGAAACCAACTTGACGATAAAGTATAATAGAAAAATCAAAACCACACTGAGATATGACCTCATGCTGGTCAGAGTGGCTAAAGTGAAAAAATCTGGAGTCTATAGATGCTGGCGAGGATGTGGAGAAATGGGCACCCTCCTACACTGTTGGTGAGAATGTAAACTGGTGCAGCTGCTTTGGGGAATAGTGTGGAGTTTCCTCAAAAAGTAACAAAAGAACTCTCCTGTGATCCAGCAATAGCACTACTAGGAATTTACCCAGTGGATACAGGAGTGCTGATGCATAGGGGCACAGGTAACCAAACGTTCAGGGTAGCACTTTCAACAATACCAAATCATGGAAATAACCTAACTGTCCATCAGCTGTAGAATGGATCAAGAAGATGTGGTTTATAAATATAATGGAATACTGCATGACAATGAGAAAATGAAATCTTGCCATTCATAACAACATGAATGGAACTTGAGGTTGTTATGCTAAGTGAAATAAGTCAGGCAGAGGAAGGTATGTTTTCACGCCTATGTGATACAGGAGAATCTTAACAGAGGCCCATAGGTCAGGGGAAGGGAATGAAAATAGTTAAGTAGAGGGAGGGAGGCAAACCATAAGATACTCTTAAAGAGTGAAAAGAAACTGAGGGATGTTGGGCATGGCAGGGGGCAGTTGTTGGGATGAGCACTGAGTGTTATATGGAAACCAACCTGACAATAAAGTATAGAAAAGAAAAAAAAACAAAAGAAAAGTGCAGAGAGAGTAATAAATTGTCACAGACTTAACACATGTATAACTACCATCCCAGTAAAGCCATACAGTATTACTGACTACCCCCTCATAGGTTGTCCTATTCATTAAAAAATTTTTTTTCTGTCCTCTATCTTAACTTTTACCACCACAGAGTAATTTTTCCTGATTTTGAATGTAATATAAATGGAATCATGCACTATGTCTGGCTTTCATTATATATGTGAGATCCAGGTTGTTTTCATTGCCATGCAGTTCATTCTTTATTGTTGCTTTATAGTTTTTCAAAATAGATCACAAAGTATTTTTACCTTTGATAGATATTTTTAGTGCTTTTTCCTTTTTTTTCTGTTTAAATTTTAGTTAACATAGAGTGCAATATTGGTTTCTGGAGTAGTGTTCAGTGATTCTTCACTTATGCACAACACCCAGTACTCATCAGAAGTGCCTCCCTAGTACCCATCACCCATCTACCCCATCTCCCACACATCTCCCTCTGTCAACCCATAGTTTGTGCTCCATTATTAAAAGTCACTTGTGGTTCGTTTCCCTCTGTTCTGTCCCCCCTGCCTTCTCATATATTTATCTGTTTTGCTTCTAAATTTCACATGTGCGTAAAATCATATGGTATTTGTCTTTGTCTGATGTAGTTATTTCACTTAGCATAGTACATTCTGTTTCCAACCACATCATTGCAAATGGCAAGATTTCATCCTTTTTTGATGGCTGAGTAATATTCCATTATGCATGTACCCATATGCGCACGCACAGCATATCATTTCTATCCATTCATTTGTCGTGGATATTTGGTCACTCTCTGTAGTCTGGCTATTGTTGTTAATGCTGCTCTACAAAGTGGATGCACAGAGCCCTTCAAATCTTTGTGTGTGTGTGTGTTCTTTGGGTAAATATTTAAAAGTGCATTGCTGGATCATAGGGCAGGTTTATTTTTAGTTTTTAGAGGAACCTCCATACTGTTCTCCAGAGTGGCTACCCCCATTTGCATTCCCACCAATAGTTGAAGAAGGTTCTGTATTCTCTGCATCCTCACCAACACCTGTTGTTTCTTTTGTTAATTTTAGCCATTTTGTATGGGTTTGAGGTGCTGAATCTCCTCATGGTTTTGATTTATATTTTCCTGATGATGAGTGATGTTGAGCACCTTTTCATGTGTCTGTTAGTCATCTGGATGTCTTCCTTGGAAAAGTGCCTATTCATATCTTCTGCCCATTTCTTAACTGGATTATTTGCTTTTTGGGATTGGATACTAACCCTTTTTTGGTATGTTATCTGCAAATATCTTCTCCCATTCCTATGCCTTTTAGTTCTGTTGGTTGTTTCCCTCAGTATGCAGAAGCTTTTTATCTTGATGAGGTCCCGATAGTTCATGTTTGCCTCTGGAGACACGTCTA
Organism: Suricata suricatta; assembly: GCF_006229205.1. Taxonomy (NCBI): domain Eukaryota; kingdom Metazoa; phylum Chordata; class Mammalia; order Carnivora; family Herpestidae; genus Suricata; species Suricata suricatta. The sequence continues at coordinate 57,932,978 of NC_043711.1, forward strand.
GGAAGAAGCTGCTATGGCCTAGGTCAGATAGGTTGTTGCCTGTGTTTTCCTTTAGGATTTTGATGGTTTTCTGTCTCATATTTAGGTCTTTCATCCATTTTGAATTTATTTTTTATGTCTGGTGGAAGAAAATGGTCCAGTTTCATTCTTCTGCATGTTACTGTCCAGTTTTCCCAACACCATTCATTGAAGAGACTGTCTTTTTTTCATTGAACATTACTTACTGCTTTGTTGCAGATGAGTTGACCATATAGTTGTGGGTTTGTTTCTGGGTCCTCTATTCTTTTCCATTGATCTATCTGCATATCTGTTTTTATGCCAGTACCATACTGTCTTGGTGACTGCAGCTTTGTAATATAGTTTGAAATCCAGAATTGTGATGCCTCCAGTTACATTTTTCTTTTTCAGGATTGCTTTGGTATTTGGGTTCTTTTCTGGTTCTATACAAATTTTAGGATTGTTTGTTCTAGCTCTGAGAAAAATGATGTTGGTATTTTTTTAGGGATTGCATTTAATGTGTAGATTGCTGTAGGCAGTATAAACATTTTAATAGTGTTTGTTCTTCCAGTTCACAAGCATGAAATATTTTGCCATTTTTTTGTATCCTCTTCAATTTATTTCATAAGTTTTCTGAGTATAGATCTTTTACCTCTTTAGTTAGGTTTATTCTGGGTATCTAATTGTTTTTGATGCATTTGGAAATGGGATTGATTCCTTGATTCTTTTTCTGCTGCTTCATTATTGGTGTATAGAAATGCAGCTGATTTCTGTACATTGATTTTGTATCCTGCAACTTTCCTGAATTCATGTATTAATTCTAGCAATTTTTTGATGGAGTATTTTAGGTTTTCTACATAAAGTATCATGTCATCTGTAGATAGTGGAAGTTTGACTCTTTCTTGCCTATTTGGATGCCTTTTCTTTCTTTTTGTTGTCTCATTGCTGAGGCTAAGGCTTCAAGTACAATGTTAAATAGTAATGGTGAGAGTGGATATCCTTGTCTTGTTCCTGACTGTATGAGGAAAGGCTCTCAGTTTTTCCCCGTTGAGGATGATATGAGCTGTGGGTCTTTCATATATGGCCTTTATGATGTTCAGGTTATGTTCTATCTATCCCTACTTTGTTGAGGGTTTTTATCAAGCATGGATGCTGTAATTTGTCAAATGCTTTTTTGCAGGTATTGACAGGGTCATATGATTCTTATCCTTTTCTTTATTAAATGTGGTGTATCACATTGATTGATTTGCAAATATTGAACCAACCCTGCAGCCCAGGAATAAATCCCTCTTGATCACGATAAATAATTTTTAAAATATACTTTTGAATTTGATTTGCTAATATTTTGTTGCAGATTTTTGCATCCATGTTCATCAGGGCTATTGGCCTGTAATTCTCCTTTTTTGTGGGGTCTTTTTCTGGTTTGGAATCAAGGTAATGCTGGCCTCATAGTATCAATTTGGAAGTAATAGTTTGAGAAAAATAGGTATTAACTCCCCTATCCCTTTTTTAGTTTATCTATTTTGAGAGAAAAACAATGAGAGAAAGAGTGTGTGTGCATGAGGAGGGCAGGGGCAGAGAAAGAGAGGGAGAGAGAATCTCAAGCAGGCTCTGTTATCAGTGCAGAGCTCGATGGGGCTTGATCCCATGAACCGTGATTCATGACCTGAGCTGAAATCAAGAGTTGGACACTTAACTAATTGAGCCACCCTGGTGCACCTTCTTCTTCTTTTTTTAAGTTTATTCGTTTTGAGGGGTGGGGCAGAAAGAGAAGTAGAGAGAGAATCTAAGGCAGGCTCTGCTGTCAATGCAGAGCCCTATGTGAGGCTTGAACTCAGAAACTCTGATATAATGATCTGAGCTGAAATCAAGTGTCAGACACAACCAACTGAGCCACCCAGACACCTTTGTTGGGAGATTTTTTGATAACTGATTGAATTTCTTTGCCGATGATGGGTCTGTTCAAATTTTCCATTTCTTCCTGTTTCAGTTTTGAGTTTCTAGTAATTAGTCCATTTTTTCCAGATTACCCAGTTTGTCAGCATATAAATTTTCATGGTGTTCTCATAGTTGTATTTCTGTAGTGTTGGTTGTGATCTCTCCTTTTTCACTCCTAATTTAACTATTGGGTCCTTTCTCTTTTCTTTTTGACCTGTTTGGCTAGGGGTTTATCAATTCCATGAATTCTTTTGAAGAACCAGCTCATAGTTTTGTTGATCTGTTCTACTGGAGCTTTTTGTTTCTGTATCATTTATTTCTGCTTTAGTCTTTATTATTTCCTTTTGCTTCTGGCTTTAGGCTTTATTTGCTGTTCCTTTTCTTTTTTTTTTAAATTTTTAAAATGTTTTTATTTATTGAGAGACAGAGAAAGACAGTGAGAGGAGGGAGGGCCAGAGAAAGAGGGAGACACAGAATCCGAAGCAGGCTCCAGGCTCTAAGCTAGCTGTCAGCACAGAGCCCAATGCGGGGCTCGAACCCACGAACTGTGAGATCATTACCTGAGCTGAAGCCGGACACCCAACCAAGTGAGCCACCCAGGCGCCCCTGCTGTTACTTTTTTAGCTCCTTTAGGTATAAAGGAGGTTGTTTACTTGAGACCTTTCTTGCCTTTTGAGGTAGGCCTGTATTGCATTATACTTCCCTCTTACAGCCTTTGCTGTATCCCAAAGGTTTTGTTTGAACTGTGGTGTGTTCATTTTCATTTGCTTCCATGTACTTTTTTAAATTTCACCTTTAATTTCCTTTTAACCCATCCATTCTTTAGTAGGATGCTCTTTAACCTCAGTGTATTTGTGGTCTTTCCAAATTTTTTTTGTGGTTGACTTCAAGTTTCATGGTGTTGTGATCTGAAAATATGCATGGTATGATCTCCACGTTTTTGTGCTTGTTGAGGGCTGGATTGTGACCCAGTTGATGAATATTGGCTTGCTTCTAGTTTTTGGCTACTATGTTTTTTAAAAAAAATATTGTTCCAGTTATACCCCCATTAGCAAGAACTAAGCATTCCAGTTGCTCCATATCTTTATCAGTATGTAATATGATCAGTCTTTTATATTTTAATCAGTGATTGGTATGCTGGTAAAGCTTCAACAACTGCCCTTCCCCCAGTAGTCCTTGGGGGTAGTAGGATTTGCCACCTATTGTGGTATAAATGCTCCCACCAGAGCTGATTTTAAGCTACCAACATGATGTCCTTGAGACAGAATAAGACAGAAGTGTGCATAATGAGCTTTCACCAGTTGGTATGAGCAGCTACAGCCACCTGATTTTAGCCACTTGACAGCCATCAAGGTCAGGAGAGGATAGTTGGAAATAAAATGATGGTTATTGAGCATATAATTAAAAGTATCAGCAGGGATTTACAGTGAATATCCGATCTCATTTGGAGGCCAAGACAGGGAAACTGCCATAGACGCTTTGAATGGCAGGGAAGGTGGTGCCTTAGAAATGATTACCTGTGTACCCTTGCTGGGCCATTATATACTCTGCCTGTGCTCTGCAGACTACTGAGAAACTCTCTTTATATTTTTATATATGTAGGGTATCGGTTCCTCATCTGTAAAATGGGTTGAGTTCTGCTCTCAAGGACCTCCTTCTGACTCTGATATTCTGAACATTATCCTCAGATTGGGGATCACAGGCAAAGTAAGAAAACAGTTTATCCAGGCGAAATTCGGATTGAATAACAAAGTTAGAGAAATCACTTGTGACACATTAAGAGTCCATATTCAGGAAAAGATAGAGAATCTTTACACCAGACCTGCTCAGGGTTAAAAATTTAAGTTTATACTTCCTGAGATAATGAGTTCTGTTACTCATCACCTTGGTTAAATAGCCATCTGCAATTTTAACAAATGCAGCTTAAAGACAGGTTTGTTTATTTAAAAGTTCACTGTGTCTAGGGAGATTGGGCAGTGATGTTTAGACTGAATATAAATTGTTTTGGGGAGTGCTTGGGAATGAGATATCTGTTTTAGCAAATGCCCTTCAACTGTGCTCACCTTTGTTCCCTTAGGAAGAAAAATTGTCAGTGCTTATTTCATGCAAATACTGTTTAATATTTGGGTAGAAATAGAGAACTAAGTTTAGGAATTCTAGTATAAGAAATAAAAACTCCAGCGTGTGTGATTAAGAAGAGGGAAATTTCTCCTAAGGACCTGAATCAAAGACCTTGGCCTTGGTATTGAGGTGGGAAGCTTCCAAATAAACCTTGTTTCATCTACTAACTGAAATTGTTTATGCCAGAGTGGCTTTTCAGTAAAGTCAAGTCATGCAAATTTTTAATCTGTCTGCATCTTGTTATTTCTTTGGGGTTAAATTCATTGGAGAATAGTAGATACAGAGTAAAACTAATGAAATATAAGAATCCTGTGCTTCATAGTGTAAGGTCTGAAAATAAATAGATTAGAGTGGACCATTAGCCCTGCGTCCCATCTTTATGGTCTTATGTAGATGCTAGTAAGGCCAGAGGCCTGGTTTGCCAGGGGCCACTTAGTATTACTGTTTTCCGGTTCAAATTCTGTTTGTGAAATCATGCTGGTCCGCAAACAAAGGTGAGGGTGTCTTGTGAGTTAGATGAGTGTGGCTTTATTCCCACTGCCTGACAGGGTTTTCTCTTACATCTTCCATGCCAGCCAGAGGTCACTGCCTGGGGCATTCTTTTAAGAATCCTAAGGGATGAAGGGCTGGTCTCAGCACAGAGCAGAGAGCATGCTTGCAGGCAGAACAAGGGCACCATGATTACCCGTGCTCCCTCCAGGTGTCAGGATGGTGAAAGCATACTACCATTATGACACTGTGCTGTACTGATTGACTCTGGTTATATGTAAAGAATATTGCATTCACTTAAAAATTTTTTTAAGTTTTTATTTATTTATGAGATAGAGACAGCATGAGTGGGGGAGTGGCAGAGAGAAAGGGACACACAGAATCTGAGGCAGGCTCCAGGCTCTGAGCTGACAGCACAAATTGTGGGGCTCGAATTCACGAATTGTGAGATCATGACCTGAGCTGAAGTTGGACACTTAACCGACTGAGCCACCCAGGCACCCCTACTGCTTTCACTTTTAAAGTGAATTTGAGGTAACTGATTATCTTCAATATAGAATTTCCAAAGTTGAAACAATCTTTGAGATCATCTGATTTAATGTCCTCATTTTACACAGGAGGAACTGAAGCCCAGACAGCTAGTAACAGAGTCAGGCTGAGGTGCTTCATCCTTTTGACTGGAATGGGCTGCTTCCTGTCACAGGGTCATTGGTTTGTATTCTTAAATGAGGGCATATATATATATTCCATCCATCACACCTGATTCCACACTTAAGAGCAGAGAACATTTCTTTTATATCTCTTCATATTCCACTGAAATATCTAGGATTTCCATAAAGTAGCTATCGAGTAATTGCTTATTCCTTCAGAAAGCCTTTTATCAACAAAACCTATAATAAGGTGCCATTTCCCCCCATCAAATCAGGGGGAAAAATGATAACATGTTGTGTTGCCCAGGGATAGAGGAACAGGCACTTTCATACATTACTCATAGGAATAAGTCGGTGTCACTTCTGTGGAAGGCAGTTTAGATGTGTCAGAATTGAACAAAGTACATGTTCATCACCCAGAGTTTCCACTTCTAGGAATTTATTCCTCAGGGTGGTTCACCACAGCATTGTTTATAGTAGCAGAAGATCAGAAACAACGTTAAGTGTCCATTGACAGGGGTCTGGTCAAATGAATTATCACACAGTCACGAAATGGGGCAATATGTGCCTCTGAGGGGGAGTGATGTGGCAGAATTGGGGTTGAGCTAAGCTGAAATCTCACAGATGTGGCAGTAGAGGGGATTGATGTGGCTGCAGCCCAGAGAGCTGTTGTAATGAAAGTACTGTAGATGGGTGGCTTACAACAAACAACTTTCTTACAGCTCTGGAGGCTGGGAAGTCCCAAGATCAGGGTGCTGGCAGATTCTGTGTCTGAGGATGGCCTGCTTTCTGATTTATAGATGGCTGTTTTGTTGCTCTGTTCTCACATGGTGGAAGGGATTTGGGAGCTCTCTGGGATCTCTTATATAAGGGCACTATTCCCACTGATAAGAGGTCTAGCCTCAAAACCTAATCACCTCCTAGAGGCTCCACCTCCTAATACCATCACATTGGGGCTTAGGATTTCAACATGACTTTTAAGAGGTCAGAAACATGCAGTCTGTGACATTTACCCATTCACCACTGAAGGGCATCTTGGTTGCTGCCAGGTACTATCAATTATGAATAAAGTAGCTATAAACATCCTTATGAAGGTTTTCGGGAAGACATAAGTTTTCATTTGAGTAAATACAAGGAATACTTGCTGGATCATTTTATGAGAATATGTTAGTTAAGTAGTTTATTATTGAAGTATACTTGACATACAATGTTAGTCTCAGCTGTATAACAGTGATTCAATAATTCAGTACATTAGGCCATGCTTACTGTCACTGTACAGCATTATTACAGTACTAGTCATATTCCCTATGGTGTACTTTTTATCTCTGTGACTTATGTTATAACTGGAAGCTTGTACCTCTTAATCCCTTTCAGCTATTTTACTTATCCCTACCCTCCCCCTTCTTGGAACCATGTATGTTCTTTGTATTAATGTCTGTTTTGGTTATTTGTTCATTTGTTTTTTAGATTCCACATATAAGTGAAATTATATGGTATTTCTTTCTCCGTCTGAATTACTTTACTTAGCATGATGCCCTCTGGGTCTATCTGTGTTGTCAAAAGTGGCAAGATCTCATTCTTTTTTATGGCTGAGTAATATTCCAGTGTGTGTGTGTGTGTGTGTGTGTGTGTGTGTGTGTGTGTGTGTGTGTATGTATGTATGTATAACTTCTTTATCCATTCATTTGGGGTTACTTACAGAAGTAAGAGTATGTTTAGTTTTATAAGAAATTACTAGGGGTGCTTGGGTGATTCATTCATTTAAGCATCTGACTCTTTATTTTGGCTGACTTTGGATTCTGTGTTGATAGCGCAGAGCCTGATTGGGATTCTCTCTCTGCCTCTCACTTGTGTGTGTACTCTCTCTCAAAAATAAATAAATAAACATTAAAAAATTTTCTAAGCTACCAAACTATTTTCCAAGTAATTGTACCATTTTTCATTCCCATGAGCAGTGATTGAGACGTGTTTTTATTTTTATTAATTTTTTTTTGGTTTGTGGGTTTTCCCCCCTCCATATTTTGGCCAGCATTTGGGGGTGTTAGTGTTTTGATTTGGGCCATTCTAAAAGGTGTGTAATGGTATGTCATTGTTTTATTTGCAACTGCCTAATTGCATATAATGTTGAGCATCTTGTCATATATATATGCCTGTTTACCTTTTGTATGTTCATTTTCTTATTGTTGAGTTTTTTTAGTAGTTTCTTATCAAATTGGTTTCCATATAACACCCAGTGCTTCTCCCCACAAGAGACCCCACCATGACCATCACCCTCCCTCCCTCCCCCTCCCCCTTCAGCCCATGGTTCGTTTTCAGTATTCAATCGTCTCCCTTGATCTGTGTCCCTCACTCTCCCCAGCTCTCTTTCCCCCTTCCTCTCCCCATGGTCCCCTGCCAGGTCTCTCCTGTTAGACCTATGGATGCAAACATATGGTATCTGTCCTTCTCTGCCTGACTTATTTCACTTAGCATGACA
>NC_043711.1:57940748-57957396 GCF_006229205.1 Suricata suricatta
TTTTGTTCTTGATTCCCTGGCCTCTGGGGATGTGTCGAGGAAGAAATTGTTGCGATTGAGGTCTAGGAAGCTATTTCCTGCTTTTTCCTCAAGGGTTTTTATGGTTTCCTGTTTCACATTCAGATCCTTTATCCAGTTTGAGTTTATTTTTGTGAATGGTGTCAGAAAGTGGTCTAATTTCATTTTTCTACATGTTGCTGTCCAACTCTCCCAACACCACCTGTTGAAGAGGCTGTCTTTTTTCCATTGGACACTCTTTCTTGCTTTGTCAAAGATTAATTGGCCATATACTTGTGGGTCCAGTTCTGGGTTCTCTATTCTATTCCATTGGTCCATGTGTCTGTTTTTGTGCCAAAACCATACTGTCTTGATGATGACAGCTTTGTAGTAGAGGCTAAAGTCTGGGATTGTGATGCCTCCCATTTTGGTTTTCTTCTTCAATATTACTTTGGCTATTCGGGGTTAAAGCAAAGTTAACACCGATCCTTCTCAATCTATTCCAAAAAATAGAAATGGAAGGAAGACTACCAGACTCATTCTATGAAGCACATATCACTTTCATTCTTAAGCCAGGCAGATCCAACACAAAAAGGCCAATATCCTTAATGAATACAGATGCAAAAATACTCTACAAGATACTAGCAAATCGAATTCAACAGCATATAAAAAGTATTATCCATTATGATCAAGTGGGATTTATTCCTGGGTTACAAGGCTGGTTCAATATTCGCAAATCCATTAATGTGATACACCACATCAACAAAACAAAAGAAAAAATAATATGATCTTGTCGATAGATGCTGAAAAAGCATTTGACAAAATACAACATCTCTTAATAAAAACCCTTGAGAAATTTGGGATAGAAGGAACTTATTTAAACATCATAAAAGCCATTTACAAAAAGCCCACAGCCATTGTTATCTTCAATGGGGAAAAACTGAGAGCTTTCCCCCTGAAATCAGGGACATGACAGAGATGTCCACTCTCACCACTGTTGTTTAACATAGTGCCGGAAGTCCTAGCATCAGCAATCAGCAAACAAAAGGAAATAAAAGGCATCAGAATCGACAAAGAAGAAGTCAAACTTTCCCTTTTTACAGACGACATGATACTTTACATAGAAAACCCGATAGACTCTACCAGAAGCCTTCGAAAACTGATCCATGGATTCAGTAAAGTTGCAGCGTACAAAGTCAATGTACTGAAATCAGTTGCATTCTTATACACCAAAAATGAAGCAACAGAAAGAGAAAGGAAGAAACAGATCTCATTCACAATTGCATGAAAAAACAAAATACCTAGGAATAAACCTAACCAAAGATGTAAAAGACCTGTATGCTGAAAACTATAGAAGACTTATGAAAGAAATTGAAGAAGACACAAGGAAATGGAAAAACATTCAGTACTCATGGATTGGAAGAATAAACATTGTTAAAATGTCATTATTACCCAAAGCAATTTACACATCCAATGCAATCCCTATCAAAGTTGCACCATCATTCTTCTCAAAGCTAGAACAAGCTATCTTAAAATCTGTATTGTTGAGTTTTAAGAGTTCTTTGTATATTTTGGATAACAAGGGTATCAGACATGTCTTCAGCAAATGTTTTCTCCCACTCTGTGGCTTGTTTTTTCTTTCCTTTAATGGTGTCCTTTGTGGAGCAGAAGTTATTTACTTTAATAAAGTCCAACTGATCAATTATTTCTTTCATAAATCATGCCATTGGCATTATGTCTCCTTCATTTGTTATTACATATCTTGTTTGTTACAGTCAGCCTAGATACTCTAAGTGCTATCTCATTGTGGTCTTGATCTGCATTTCTCTGATGGCTAAACAGGTTGAGCATCTTTGGTCATTTGTGTCTCCTTTGGAGAAATATCTATTCAGAAATTTTGCCCATTTTTAAATTGGGTTATTTGTGCTTTTATTATAGAGCAGTAAGAATTCTTTATTTATTCTAAGCCCAAGTCCCTTTTCAGGTACAAAATCTGTAAATATTTTCTGTCTGTCTCTTCGTTTTATGATCATGTCCTTTGCAGTACAACAAATTTTAATTTTGGTAAAGTCCAGTTTGTCTTTTTTATTTTCCTTTGGTTACTTGTGCTTTTGGTGTTCTTTCTAATTAAAGGTAGAACATTGTCTACATAAATGTCATTTACTTATTTAGAAGATTTACTCCTATGTATTCTCTAAGCATTTTATAGTTTTAGCTCTTACATTTGGGTCTTTGATCCATTTAGGGTTATTTTTTGTATATGAGGTAGAGGTTTCACTTGATTGTTTTGTATGTGGCTATCCGGTTGTCTCAGGATCATATGAAGAAAAGACATATCTTTTCCCACTGAATTACTTTGGCTTCTTTGTTGAAGTCAATTTACTGTACATGTGAGATTTTATTTCCAGAATCTAAATATTATTCCATTGGTCTGCTTGTCTGTTTATATGCCAGAACCATACCATCTTGGCTACTGTACCTTTGTGGTAAGTTTTGGAATTGGGAAGTGAGAGTCCCCCACCTTTTTCATTCTTTTCTAAGATTGTTTTGGCTATTCTGGGTCCCTTTTATTTCCATATGAACTTTTTAAGATCTGTTTTCTTTAGAGAAGCTAGCTGGAATTTTGATAGGAGTGGCATTGAATCTGTAGCCCAGTTTAGGGAGTATTGCCATCTTAACAATATTAAGACATGGAATGTTGTGGGGCACCTGGGTGGCTCAGTCGGTTGAGCATCTGATTTTGGCTCAGGTCATGATATTGCAGTTTGTGAGTTCAAGTCCCATGTCGGGCTCTGTGCTGACAGGTTGGAGCCTGGAGCCTGCTTCAGATTCTTGTCTCCCTCTCTCTCTGTCCCTCCTCTGCTTGCTGTCTCTCTCTCTCTCCCTCTCAAAAAGAAACGTTAAGAAAAATTAAAAAAGAAAAAGACATGGGATGTTGTATTAGTTTCCTAGGGCTGCTGTAACAAATGACTAGGAACTGTACAACAGAAATTTATTCTCCTATCCTTATGGAGGCCAGAAGTCCAAGGGATGTTGACAGGGTCACTCTGTCTGCAGATCCTAGGACAGAATCTGACCTTCCTCTTTTAGCTTCTGGTTGCTCTAGGCAGTCCATGGTTTATGATTGCATCACCTCAGTTTCTGCGTCTGTGGTCACATTGCCTCCTCTTCTCTTTCAAAACTTCTCTGCCTGTGTCTAAGGACACATGTGATTGCATTAGGTCTCACTGGATAACACAAGATAAGCTCATTTTAGGTGCATAGAATGATATGTGGATAACTTCATGTGTGTATATTGTTTAGATAGTTTATAACCACATGGGTAGACATATAAATTTGGGGTCTGTAGCTGTAGTCCTGGCACAAATAAAAGTACTTGTGGCTATAAAGATCTTTGGAACTGGGAAGATACTGCTCAAAGGGTACAAACTTGTTATATAAGATGAGTAGGTCTGGAAACCTAATGTATACCATGGTGACTGTAGCTGTAATAATCCTGTTTTGAATAGTGGAAATTTGCTAAGAGAGTAGATTTTAGGGGCTCTCATATCACACACACAAAAGATGGTAACTCTGAGGAGAAAGTATGTTAATTAGCTTGTGATAATTATTTCACTGTATATGTGTATCATATCATCATGTTATATTCTTTAATATGTATAATTTTACATATAGTTTCATTAAAAATAAAAAATCTTTATTTACATATATTGTCATGTAATAGGAATTTACATGATTTTCTGTATATAATTTATTTTGAAAGCTGTGGACACCTATCTGGTTTGTAGATATTGTAGGTGTGCATGCTGCCCCAGGCACACGTGCCTGTGTGCTAGAGGAGATGCCAGTGTTATACTGAATATATATATACTGGTCTCAGTATTGACGCGGTAACAAGCTTAACTACTAATTCTCACAGTCTCCTAATTAGGTACTGAAGCACAGAGAGGTGAAATAACTTGTTCAAGGTCACAGAGTGAGAAAGTGTCCATAGCAAAACTGGAGATTGACACTGAGGTCTACCATCACTGTGTGCCACAATGTCTTCTTTAGGAGACTCCAGAAAAATGTATGTATTAGGACAGTTATGGAATTTGATATCCTTAAAATTTTTAGTCTATCTACTTGTAGATAAATCACATATTTTAGTAATTGCCTATTAAATGAAGTATCAGCTTATTTTTATATTGTTGGGACTGGAAAATCCCTTTGATAAAAGTGATAGCTGCTCAAGCCTTATTGCTGAGATATTTAGGACCCATCTAGGCAAAGTAAATATGCATATAAATTTTGAAAGACAAGAAAAACCCATGAAAACAGTTATTGCTGATATTAATCCCAAAAACTTAGAACTTCCAAAGTATGAAGGTTGATTAAAAACTGGAAGGATATTTAAAATGGCACTGAGGTCTGCTCCACTGGAACTCAAGGACAGCCTTTAATATTTTATCAGGATTGTAGCATTTTTCCAGATAAAGAATGAATCCATCTAGAATGGCTCACCTTATTCTAGGTGAGCAGCTTTTTACCGAAGGCCTTGTTTGGAATTATTTACCCTTTGCAATACAGTACTCTAGGCCCTCAAAGACCAAACACCCTAGCTGCTTCTGAGAGACCACCTTTCTCTTTTCTCTCCTCAATACTCAAGAAGTTTCTCAGAGCACCAATTAAATTCCTTCATCATTGTGTGTCAATTAAGTGCGAACCAACACCTTGCTTTGTTAGCCTCCAGAGGGCTGCATTGTCATACAGATTGCCGGCCTACAGTATCTGTCTCAGGACCAATATCCACTTTGTTTGGGGACAGGTTTTTCTCCTGGAGGTGAAAACAGGGTTTTGTTTCACCTGGTAGTAAAATTTATGCAATTTTAAATTAGACTTTATAGCATTAGAATAATTGACATTCTACTGATTCCAATTTCAAAATTATAAAACCTCGAGAAATCAAGTGTTCCTCTTTAACTGGAATATTGTCCCCAGTTCTGCAGTCAGCTACTGAATGGGGCCAGGTTTTTAGGTGGTTTTGCTGTGGAAACATATTATGCATATGTGTAATGCATGGGAGATTAATTCAGTTTGGATGTAGAGAAAACTGAAGAACCCATTCAACCCTGGGGAGTGTTTATTATTTGTAACTACCACTCTACTGTGAGGCCTGTGCTTTTCAGAGGTGACTAAGCCTGGGGGCAAGCAGGGGAAGGCCGGGTTGGCAGTGCTACAGTTGGGTCACTGTGGGACCAGGCCAGGCCCTGCCTGAGGTGCAGAGAAGGCTCTCCCTGTGTTTCTTTCTTCCTTCCTGTGGGTTTGTGGAAGGATTAGGGGTGTTCTGGCCTCTGCCCTCACACATAGGCCTTGGGGACTATAAACAGAAGACTCCCCACAGCTAAGGTGCTGTAGGGTCCTCCTGCGTGGAGGGATGGGGTTAAGGTCATTTCTCAGTGTTCTGTAATTTAGGTTGATGGCTTTCTGGGGAGGGAGAGGACAGAAGAAGAGGGAGTGTGCAGTGAGGCAATTCTACAAATAGGATTTGAGCAGCATGAAAACTAGGCACCTGGGAACCTATGTGTGGGAACAGTAATTTCATGCTGTTAGTGGTGGTATTATAATGAACATGAAGGATAAGTTGCCTGGGTATCTAGCACCTGGCATTATCTTTTGTTTTTTATTTTAGAGAGAGAGTGCATGAGCAGGGAAGAGAGCCGGCAGAGGATAGAGAGATAGATCTCAAGCAGGCTCCACACTCAGCGTGGAGCCCAACGGAAGGCTTGATCCCACAGCCCTGGGATCATGACCTGAGCCGAAATAAGAGTCTGATGCTCAACTGACTGAGCCACCCAGGTGCCCCTAGCACTTGGCATTTTCTGTAACTGTCCCCTCAGCAGCCCAGCAAAGGAAGTATTTTAGTTTGACAGAACCTGGGACTTGCCCCGAGTTGAACTGCTTGGGAGTCCTGCAGCCTCGCAACGAGTACAAGGAAAGGGCACTGGGTCACTTTAGTTGTGATGACTGTGTTGGCAATGTCTTGGGGTATTTAGGGCCATCTGCATGGGTCAGAACGATTCTGATGCTTCAAAGTTCACACAGAATCCTTGGCCCTCTCTAATTACCTTGGCTGTTGTAGTTGACCTTGTTTGTGTGCAGACAGCAGAGTTTCAAGGGAAATCAGACGCTTGGAGGCTCAGAGGTTCTGATTCTGGGGCTTCAGCCTTCTCTTAAGGGAATTGACCCCAACCCAATCCATTTCAGTGTTCATTTTGATAACTTGTATTAAGTACCTACCAGACACCAAAAGGCAAAGCTCATACTGTATGATCAAATATTGAAAACAAGTGTGAAGGGATTGTGCAGGAGCCAGCTGATGTGCTTCACCACCCTGTTGTGTGTGAGCCTGCAGTACCCTATCCTGCCCCAGGACTGTGGCCATCCACTTGGTCAGCCACAGGTAGATGGGCCAAGGAACATGACCATTCTGTGGAGACACCCTGTGTGCTGTTTACTGATACACCAAGTCCACATCCAGAGGAAGCTTGGACGCAGTAAGGGAACTTGGAAATCAAATTTTGATGTAAATAGTTTTGTGGGAAAAATAAAAGTATGCCTTGTAGCATTTTTACAAGAGGTAGGTCTCTGTGATCAGGAAATCAGCAGCAGTAGGTACTCAAACTGCTGTTTTTGTGGGGGGGCGGGTCACCAGCTCTGCTGGAATGAGATCTTTTCAGGATGTCATAAGGCAAGAGCACACATGGGGTGGGGATACTCCACAGGGTTTAGCTTGTTTTTCTCAGAAGATGAAAACCCAAAGTTCCCTTAGCTAGCAATCATAGCAGTCATCCCACTTAGAGGACACGAGAGAAAGCCACACCAGCCTGCCTGCTTTTTACTCCTGTTGTGGATGGTGATGCGTTCATATTTGTTGATATTGTAGTTACAGTGAGCCAGAGCTCACATAAATGTAAGCCAGTCACCAGTGTCTCGAGTCAGGGTGTCTTTTGCTCAAATAACCCCAGCCTCGGATCCTGTGGTAGAGTCCTCTCCCTAAGGAATATGGTAAGAAAAAAGCTCAAGATAAGGGAAGGCAACTGGCTATGTGTGTATTTGACATCCCTCACAACCCTGTACCTGAGACCACCCAATCAGACTATGTGTCTATTCATTACCCATATATGGGAGACAGAGAAGTAGAAAATGCATAAAAGAGTACTCCATGTGGTCAGTGTGATGTGGGAGCATATGAGGGTTTTCTGCCCTTGATTTTCTTTTTTTTTATGAAATTTTATTTTATTTTTTTTTTTTTTTACTTTATAAAGTTCCATATTTTTTTAACATATGCAATTATTTTCCATCATTTACAATACAGTAGTTACAATGACACTCCAAACAGAAAAGCAAAGTAAAAAAATCGAAACACCAACTTCTGTTTCATGTAATTAGACTTATACAGAAATTAGAAGGTTAAGTAACAACTAGTTAATCACCTTTGATTTTCTGGATATCTCCTTTTTGACAGTGCAGGTATTGGAAAGGTTCTTGAGCTTACCTGCCCGCCTCTCCTAGGTGAATGCCCTAGAGTGTGCTGCTACCCTACCCTAGCCTAGACCTGACCTATCCTGGGGATGTCTGAGATGTAGCAGCTCTGAGATTAAGTGGGCCCATAATGCTGGTGACCTTCCCTTTGAAATAACTGAATTGCAGCATCGTGTATTGCTCTGGGCTCATTATAGAATGTACAGCATAAAAATGCAAACCCAAAACATCTCTGGCGTTTGAGACCTTTGATAAGGTGCACCACAGACCTGCACTGAGGTCGGCTTTGGGATTGGAGGAAGCATAGCCAGAGCCCTTTCTTTTTTTTTTTCTTTTTTTTTTAATTTTTTTTTCATGTTTTATTTATTTTTGATACAGAGAGAGACAGAGCATGAGAGGGGGAGGGGCAGAGAGAGGAGACACAGAACCGGAAGCAGGCTCCAGGCTCTGAGCTAGCTGTCAGCACAGAGCCTGACGCGGGGCTTGAACCCACGAACGTGAGATTTGACCTGAGCCGAAGTCGGAGGCTTAGCCGACTGAGCCACCCAGGCGCCCCAACCAGAGCCCTTTCTGAGTGCCTGTAAGCCTTGTGGCCAAGAGGGCAGGTGGGGTAAGGAGCTTGGGAGGACTGTGCCAGTCATACCTTTTTAGTCTTGGGTCATTAGATGGCAACCTGATGGCCTAAGGATTTGGCTTGTTTCCCATTTACCTTTTCTTGATTTTCCTCTCACCCCCCAAGATCTGCTTTGCGCTCACTGACTGTATACCCTGTTACTGATGGGTGTCCCCTCTCAGGAAAACATGTGGCCTCTCAGAAGTGGTTCTCTAGAGACTTTATCATAAAGTCTAGGGGGAGACCCTAGAAGGAGTGCTGGGTGTTCTGACCTGCCTCCCTGTAGACAGGGGTGGCTGTTATACTTACCTGAAATGTGCTTCAGGCACTCAGCCTCTTATGAGGAGGCTAAATCTGTTTTCAGAACCTGAATCTGTTTGCATTTTACCGAGGTCAGGATTCCTTTGCAGTCTTGCCTCAATAGACTCATTTTGGGTACACTGAATGTTCTGCTGTGAGCCAATGAAAACGGGCCCGTGGGGGATGCTATACTAGGTCCTGTGGGACCAGGGGCTGTTCAAAGAGCTGCTCTCTCCAAAACCAGGGCCCTGCTGGCCTGTTCCTTCTGTGGTCTCGTTAAGTCAGATGGGGAGTTCCTTCTGTTTCCTGGAAATCCCAGCCAGACCTCAAAAATGTGATTCTGTGGTCCCAGAGGAAATGAGGTAGGAGCGGCCTGGGCCTCCAGAGGCAGCCCCAGACTTGGTGCGGCCTGGTGACATTTGAAGATGAGCTGTGAACACAGTTCTTATGGGAAATGAGGAAGGAGCCATTACTCTTCTTTTTAAGTCTTGTTGCTTCTCTTGTGCCTGTAGTCTCAGTACTTATTTCTTTGTGCCTCTCCTTATTTCAGAAAGACTTTGGTTTGTGGCAGGCCGTGGGCCCCCTTCTCACCAGGCGAGACTTGCCACAGTGGGCCCTCTGCACACAGACTGCACCTCCATGGGCATCCATGGTGCCTCAGTTTGAGACAGTGTAGAAAGGGAAAGCTGCATCTCAACAGGGAACTTAAGTCCCTGTGGCAACAAAAATAACCTGTGGTGGAGGGAGTGCCTGGTCCCCCAGGATGGTGATGATGCAGGACTTGTTTATGGCTGGGAGAGGAAGATATTTCTTCTTTTCTTGCACAGCCCTTGGGAAAACAGCCAAGCCCACCTTCTCCAGGAACACTCTTGCACCCACCAAGGGCACAACTCTGCAGGACACGGTTTGGTTTGCCCCTTCAGTACTCCTGAAGAGGCCTCCTGGGGTGTTTGGCGAGGGAGGTTTTGTAAGAAAAAACCCTGGAGATGCCTTGCATCTCTAAGACAATCCTTAGATATAGTGTATAGTCATTTTTTTTTTAAATGAAGAAGACATGGAAATATCTTTCAAATATCCTATATTTTTTAAAAGTTGTAAAATAGGGGTGCCTGGGTGGCTCAGTTGTTGGTTGAGTGTCTGACTCTTGGTTTCAGCTGAGATTATAATCCCAGTGTCATGGGACTAAACCCTGAGTCAGCCCCTGAGCTGAGCCTGGAGCCTGAATGAGATAACTCATTCATTCTTTCCTCTCTCTCTCTCTCTCTCTCTCTCTCTCTCTCTCTCTCTCCCATCTGTACCTCTCCCCCACTCATGCACTCTCTCTCTCTCTCTCTCTCTTCAAAGTTAAAAAAAAAGTTGCGAAATAGCACATGTGGTGTTACACTTATTTAAAAACATGCATATCTATGTATGTTATGTATTTATATAATATATAGGTCTGTGCTTTCATCCACCATGTAGACTTAAGAATAATTTGAAAGCCTATGCTCTAAGCAGTGCTAATCTGTGGGAGTGAGGTTTTGCTGCTTTTTTGGTTTTTGTGTTTGTTTCCTTCATATACTTTTAATTGCTTGAATTGGTTACAACTAAAAGTAAAATAGAAAAAATGGAGGATTTTTCACAATAGATATGTTCATGATTTGTGGAGGCACAGCAGGTCGGTGGAGGCTTGTTAGGAGTCAGGGCAACAGGGAGAGCCTGCGGTGGGGAGGTGTGGGTGTGGTAGGTTCTGCAGTCAGGATCCCCTAGTCACTGTTCACCCTCCTCACCCTGATTCCTTGACTCTCTTTCACATACTGAATATTGCCACTTGACTTTCTTACCATTATGTTCTCCTGTCTGTTTACTTCTGGCTTATCAAAATTTATCATTGGCAAATGTCAGTAGTTGTATGCAGCTCACCACAGGTGGCTGTTGTCTGCAAAAGGACAGAACTCCCTGCTTGGGTAGGGGACTGACCTCGGATGAGGGGTGTGATTGATGTTACTTAGTTTTCTGATTTATCCTAGATGTTTTTACAGCATATCTATGTTTCTCCATGTTGTTTCTGCAGTCAGAGCTGTCTGGGATGGAGCTGTCTGGGTGTTCACGGCTCCACCTATCCATGTCCTTTCATCACTTCCCCATGTTCTTTTCCAGAAATGCTCGCATAATTTGATGAGTGGACAGAGCAGTCATGTTATCCTTTCACTCCTGCATCAAACCTGAGGCTGAGATGCTGGCCGTCTTTACACCTGATCAGCAGGTGTTTAATCAGGAGCTTGGGGAAGGCGGTTCACCTTATAAGATCACAATGGAGATTCTATTCAATTTAAAAAATTTTTTTTAATGTTTATTTAATTTTGTGAAAGAGTGACAGAGCAGGAGTGGGGGAGGCGCAGAGAGAGACACAGATCAGAAGCAGGCTCCAGGCTCTGAGCTGTCAGCACAGAGCCTGATGCAGGGCTCTAACCCATGAACCGCGAGATCATGACCTGAACCGAAGTTGGCCATCGAACCGACTAAGCCCCTCAAAGTCAACATTTTTATGTCACTGATTTTACTGTTTCCCTGAGTAAGATGATACTTTTTGTGGAGGAAGAAGGAGATTGATAAGAACAGATTTCAATCTTTCATACAGTTTTTGTGCTGATGCAGACCTTCCTACCCCTCGTGGATGATGCATGGGCAAATACCATTGACATTAAAAATTATATTTTTATAGAATTGGCATTTATTGTGCTGTTTCTTATTAGTAAGAGATGTTGCTTCATTGTTTCATGTTTATAGAATTGCTTGATGATTGATCAGCTTGACCAGTTTTCCATGTTTGTTTACTTATCATATCTCTTCTTTTCAGAATTGTCTACAGTACTGTGTCTGTATATTCTGACCAATGTAAAGTCACTATAGTTATTGGTCAGAACAGTTTGGTGTTGGCAGTATCATATGGTTCATCCTAGTATCTTTAGGACCTCAGTGTTTTACATGGCTTAGGAACATCTTTCTAGTTATAAAGATTTTCACTTTTTATAAAATTTTTTGGGAAATATAAAGATATAGGGAATAGAAAATGGAAAGGTGTAATACCATAAAATCATCTCTTACCATTTTGGTGTATTTTTAAACTATAATTCCCCCCAAGAATTGCAGAAGCCTCTTGATAGAATTGTTCTAGACATATGTGAATTATTGTATGTGAACTGACCAGTACATATGCTAGCTATTATTATTATAAAGTTTTTATCCTGGCTTAATATTTTATCAACTGCACTTTCTATGCTGTTAAATATTCTTCGCAAATGTATTTTTTAAGCCTACTGAATATTCTGCCATATAATTATGCTGTAACTTAGCAATCTATTTTCTTTTGTTGGACATTTTATTTTCTTTTACCTTTTTGTCTGTAGCTCTATCCTGAAGTACAAGGAATTTCTGTAAGATATTGTGTATGTGAAAAGACTAGGTCAAATAATACAATTATTTGAAAATTTCTTGGCATACAAAGTATACTCCAGAAGACATTTAGTTGTCACTTTCTCTAGAAATATGTGAGAGCCCCTTCTGATGATAGCCTCAGTTAGCATTGGGAGTTTTTATTCTTGATAATTTGACAGTGGCATATAGTATCTTTGTTTGAATTTGAACATTTTTAGATGGTTATTAACCAAATATTTTTTCTTTTGTGATTAAGTAACATCCTCTATATATTTTACTGGAGTTTCTATTTTTTTATTATAAATACTTTCACTTGGTAAAATTTAGTAACATTTTTACTTTATAGTCTTTATAACAACCAGTAAGGAAAAAATGCCATTATTTGTATATATAGAGAGAAAAATTAGAATGTATATTTGTCAAAATATTAATAATGTTTTTTTTAGGTGGCGAAATTTGGGATGATTTTAGTTCTCTCTTTTATACTTATATCTTTTTTTTTCTGATTGTTCTATAATATATATTTTCTTACAGAGCAAAGAAATTCTGGTTCTTTTGAACAAGGACTGGTTCCCCAGTTACATGCTTCTGGTCTCTCCTACAAAGGTCTCACATAAGCCTGAGAGCACCCTAGATGCCACCCCACCAGGGCTCATCGGAACAGTGAAAGAATGTATGATGTGTGGCAATAAGAGTGTGCTCTTGTTTCCTTTTTTCCCCTGGCGTGTCCAGCCTGCTATGGGATGGGTGAAGAAGAAGAGAACCACTATGTTTCACAGCTCAAGGAAGTCTACAGCAGCTGTGACACTACAGGAACAGGCTTTCTGGATCGGGAAGAGCTTACCCAGCTCTGCCTTAAGCTTCATCTGGAAAAGGAGCTGCCCGTTCTTCTGCAAACACTTCTTCGAAATGACCACTTTGCCAGGGTGGGTATTTGACTTCATTCTCATGAGGAAAAGCACAGAATATTATAATTAGCTGCAGGCATTTGAGAACTACCAGTTGACTAAAGATACACCAAAGGAGAGTTATTAGGAACTGGAAGGCTGCTTTTCCTTCTGCTGAACTCTTACATTGTAGCAAGAATTTCCTTGAAGTTACTTTTTTTAATGTTTATTAATTTTTGAGAGAGAGCATGAGTGGGGGAGGGGCAGAGAGAGGGGGGGGCAGAGAATCTGAAGTGGGCCCTGCACCGACAGAGGTGAGCCCCATGTGGGACTCAAACCCGTGAACTGTGAGAACATGACCTGAGCCAAAGTTGGATGCTCACCCGACTTAGCCACCCAAGTGCCCCTAAGATTTTTTTTTAAAGCATAATAACTTCCAGAGGTTTGGTTTGGTTTTTCCTGAAAGGTGTTTGAGTGATTTATTAGGGGTGGGGGGTGAGGTGGAAGGTTAATATGGGTAAGTGGCATTTGGTTCACAAAAACTCAAGGATCTGAGGGCAGCTGACACATTGGGTCATTGAGAGAAAGGCAACTTCAAAGTACCTTGAAGGCAGATTGTTTAGTAAAATTACACAGCTTGAAATTCATTATGTCAGCTGGACAAAGCAACTGCACACCACTGTTGCAGAACAAAAGGATACGTATGTTCAGAGGTGTCCAGTGTTTTCATCTAGGCGAGATTGAAAGTATGAACTCAGTTGTTTTTGCTAGGAAGTTCAAGGTCATCTAGAATGGTGATCTAGAATCTAGACTACAATTTACTTTCCTGACAGAAACACTTAAAAGTACCTCCCACCTTGTCCCTACTTCTTAAATGTGTCCAGATGTTAATGTTTTAGTGCTAAAAATGGTGCCTTTTATCTCGTTGGTCATCTTAACTTTGAAGGAAGAGCATTTTTTCTAGAGGAATCAATAAAAACATTTTTATTTTGAATGAGAAAAAAAAAACCTAGCCTGCAGATTTTCCTGAATTGGCTCTCGGACAAAAACAAATGCTGAAAAACAAGGAAAAATTCCTCACTGCTAGGGAGAGAGTCCAGACAAAATGTACCTCTTGTTACTTCCCCCAAACACCCACTGCCCCATATTGCCAATGCTTGTCAGTAGGATACTGTTACTCACCCTTGGGGAGCTCTGCCTCAACTAATCTGACCATACCCTTTCTCTGTCTCTCTTCATTCTATTCCTAATTTTTTTTATGGACTTAAGAATCAGGTATCTTGATATCACCTGGAATTGTATTTGGGAGCAAAAGGCACATTTGTGAAAATCTCTCTGGTTATTCAAGCAGCATAAATAGATGATCTGAGTTTCTTAATTATTTTTGGCAGTTTGGAAAATTCAAAGCCAAAAGAATAACTTTTGAGTTCATATTCATATGGTAGATTTTGCTGATTGAACAATCACATAATTCCTGAGCCTTCTGCACTTTATCCTTTGTATGTGCAGAAATGGTGGAAACATCAAATTATGGTAGGGAAAAAAAGGTTAGTATTGGAACATCAGTTAAGAGAAAAATCACCTTGGTTGTTTGAGATTTCTGGTTTCTCCTATATCACCTGTACCGTGTAAAAGACTTCCTATGAGTTGTAACTGCTTCCAGGAGGCGGATGTTTCTCCTCACACTTCTAGGAGGAGGTGTGTTAGTAGGAGACACAGACACTCACAGGCATTGCCAGGAGCCTAACCTTTTCTGATGCACATGGTCTCTTGACAAAGCTCTGTGTGTATTCATCTATCTTTCTTTCTGTCTCAACTCCACTCCCTTACAGTCAAGATTTCTGCTGCCATTCGTGCTTTTGAGTCTCACCTGAAGTTGTCCCTCCTTCCCTCTCTAACATTTCAAGAGTAGTGTCCACACCAACTCATGCTTCTAGGGGCCCTGCAT
Source organism: Suricata suricatta (assembly GCF_006229205.1). NCBI lineage: Eukaryota > Metazoa > Chordata > Mammalia > Carnivora > Herpestidae > Suricata > Suricata suricatta. Next base: position 57,955,435 of record NC_043711.1, read on the forward strand.
TTGTCTCCCTCTACCCCACCCCACACTTTATACCACCTCCTCTGTGATAGTATAGTCATGGTGGATTATTTCTGCTTTTAGAGCTTTTACAGCTCCTCTGCTTCATCCCACAGACGGGGCCTAGCACACACAGCCAGCATTTAGGTGGATTCTGTAGAGGTTTTAGGAGAAGCTGGTATCAAGCCAGAAATGTCCAGATAGTTATCACCATTTTCCATTATAGAAATCAAATGGTGGAGATTTCAGGATATTTTAAAGAAAATCAAGATAAATCCTTTATCCATGAGAATTGATTGACTTTCTAGTTCAAATATCACATACCCAGTTTCCTTGTAGTAACTAATACATGACATCATGTAATGGTTAGTCATTGATACAGTAACCCAGTTATAAAAATGAACAATATTATAAACAGCATTAACTAACAGGGTAATCTTTTAATGCAATGAGTTTTGCTCATTTTTTATTTCTATTTCCTGTGAAAGAAACTTTATCAGGATCTGGTTTCAAGCCAGAAATTAATCTGGCCTGATTCCCATGGAGTGTGGGGAATTTCCATGTGCATTTTTTGTTAGGTAGGTACTCTTGTTTCTTTATCAGTGGTGAGGACCTTATGTTGAGTATTTTAAACTTGTGCAGAAAGAGGATTTTACTAAAAAAAAAAAAAAGTATTAAATTGAAATAGTGTTGACATGCAATGTTACATTAGTTTTAGTTGTACAACATAGAGACTGGACAAGTCTATGTGTTATGTTATGCTCACCACAAATGTACCTGCCATCTGCCACCATACACCACCATGGCAGTATCATTGATTATATTCCCTGTACTTCCCTAGAAGGCTGTTCCTTTTATTTTCATGACTTATTCATTTCTTAATGGGATGCTTGTATCTCCCACTCCCTTTCATCCATTTTGCCAATCCTCACAATACCCTTTCCTCTGGCAACCATCAATCAGTTTGTTTTCTGTATTTATAGTCTGTTTCTGCCTTTGTATTTGTTCATTCATTTATTTTATTTTTTGTGTTCTATTTTTAAATCATAAGTGAAATCAGATGGCATTTTCTTTCTGTTGACTTATTTCACTTAGCATAATACCCTCTGGATCCATCCATGTTGTCACAGATGGCAAGATCTCATTTTTTCTTATGACTGAGCAACATTCCTTTTTTATTATCTATACCATATTTTCCTTATCCATCCATCTATTTTTAAAATTTTTTAAATTTTTTATGGCAAGAAGGGGAGGGTCAGAGAGAGAGAGGGAGGCACAGAATCTGAAGCAGGCTCCAGGTTCTGAGCTAGCTGTCAGCACAGAGCCTGATGCAGGGCTCACACCCACAAACCATGAGATCGTGACCTGAGCCAAAGTCGGACTCTCAACCAACTGAGCCACCCAGGCGCCCCTATCCATCCATCTATTGATGGACACTTGGGCTGTTTCCATATCTTTGCCATTATAAATAATGCAGCAATAAACATAGAGGTGCATATACTTGGAAAAATAATTCTTGACATAGTACTACTGAAAATAATTTTAAAGTTGAAAGTGAGATCAGTTGCATTCTTACACACCAAAAATGAAGCAACAGAAAGAGAAAGCAAGAAACAGATCCCATTCACAATTACATGAAAAAACATAAAATACCTAGGAATAAACCTAACCAAAGATGTAAAAGACCTGTATGCTGAAAACCATAGAAGACTTATCAAAGAAATTGAAGAAGACACCAAGAAATGGAAAAACATTCCATAGAAGACTTATCAAAGAAATTGAAGAAGACACCAAGAAATGGATTGGAAAAATAAACATCGTTAAAATGTCATTATTACCCAAAGCAATTTACACATCCAATGCAATCCCCATCAAAGTTGCACCATCATTCTTCTCAAAGCTAGAACAAACTATCTTAAAATTCATATGGAACCACAAAAAACCCTGAATAGCCAAAGTAATATT